>NW_026910790.1:0-62100 GCF_963854185.1 Sardina pilchardus | reverse complement strand
AAGGAAAAGTGAAGACACGTTTACTTTTCATATTTCATGACAGTTGGCTGAGACGGCCAAAACATGCGCTCGTGGAAACTTTTTTCAAAATCCACTTTGGGCTTGTAAGATGTTGTAAAGTGACTTTCTGTCACAATGCAGTACATGCACCTCAACACCCAACTTCATGAACACCACATCAGAGTGAATGATGCGACTGAACCGCGTGCGCTGGAGCCACCAGTGAGCGGCCAGTAGCTCATTGAGGCCCTTTGTGTTGTATGCGCTTGGTTTCAAGCTTCTAAGACCTTCCAATTTCAAGCTATGAAGGAAAAGTGAAGACACGTTTACTTTTCATATTTCATGACAGTTGGCTGAGACGGCCAAAACATGCGCTCGTGGAAACTTTTTTCAAAATCCACTTTGGGCTTGTAAGATGTTGTAAAGTGACTTTCTGTCACAATGCAGTACATGCACCTCAACACCCAACTTCATGAACACCACATCAGAGTGAATGATGCGACTGAACCGCGTGCGCTGGAGCCACCAGTGAGCGGCCAGTAGCTCATTGAGGCCCTTTGTGTTGTATGCGCTTGGTTTCAAGCTTCTAAGACCTTCCAATTTCAAGCTATGAAGGAAAAGTGAAGACACGTTTACTTTTCATATTTCATGACAGTTGGCTGAGACGGCCAAAACATGCGCTCGTGGAAACTTTTTTCAAAATCCACTTTGGGCTTGTAAGATGTTGTAAAGTGACTTTCTGTCACAATGCAGTACATGCACCTCAACACCCAACTTCATGAACACCACATCAGAGTGAATGATGCGACTGAACCGCGTGCGCTGGAGCCACCAGTGAGCGGCCAGTAGCTCATTGAGGCCCTTTGTGTTGTATGCGCTTGGTTTCAAGCTTCTAAGACCTTCCAATTTCAAGCTATGAAGGAAAAGTGAAGACACGTTTACTTTTCATATTTCATGACAGTTGGCTGAGACGGCCAAAACATGCGCTCGTGGAAACTTTTTTCAAAATCCACTTTGGGCTTGTAAGATGTTGTAAAGTGACTTTCTGTCACAATGCAGTACATGCACCTCAACACCCAACTTCATGAACACCACATCAGAGTGAATGATGCGACTGAACCGCGTGCGCTGGAGCCACCAGTGAGCGGCCAGTAGCTCATTGAGGCCCTTTGTGTTGTATGCGCTTGGTTTCAAGCTTCTAAGACCTTCCAATTTCAAGCTATGAAGGAAAAGTGAAGACACGTTTACTTTTCATATTTCATGACAGTTGGCTGAGACGGCCAAAACATGCGCTCGTGGAAACTTTTTTCAAAATCCACTTTGGGCTTGTAAGATGTTGTAAAGTGACTTTCTGTCACAATGCAGTACATGCACCTCAACACCCAACTTCATGAACACCACATCAGAGTGAATGATGCGACTGAACCGCGTGCGCTGGAGCCACCAGTGAGCGGCCAGTAGCTCATTGAGGCCCTTTGTGTTGTATGCGCTTGGTTTCAAGCTTCTAAGACCTTCCAATTTCAAGCTATGAAGGAAAAGTGAAGACACGTTTACTTTTCATATTTCATGACAGTTGGCTGAGACGGCCAAAACATGCGCTCGTGGAAACTTTTTTCAAAATCCACTTTGGGCTTGTAAGATGTTGTAAAGTGACTTTCTGTCACAATGCAGTACATGCACCTCAACACCCAACTTCATGAACACCACATCAGAGTGAATGATGCGACTGAACCGCGTGCGCTGGAGCCACCAGTGAGCGGCCAGTAGCTCATTGAGGCCCTTTGTGTTGTATGCGCTTGGTTTCAAGCTTCTAAGACCTTCCAATTTCAAGCTATGAAGGAAAAGTGAAGACACGTTTACTTTTCATATTTCATGACAGTTGGCTGAGACGGCCAAAACATGCGCTCGTGGAAACTTTTTTCAAAATCCACTTTGGGCTTGTAAGATGTTGTAAAGTGACTTTCTGTCACAATGCAGTACATGCACCTCAACACCCAACTTCATGAACACCACATCAGAGTGAATGATGCGACTGAACCGCGTGCGCTGGAGCCACCAGTGAGCGGCCAGTAGCTCATTGAGGCCCTTTGTGTTGTATGCGCTTGGTTTCAAGCTTCTAAGACCTTCCAATTTCAAGCTATGAAGGAAAAGTGAAGACACGTTTACTTTTCATATTTCATGACAGTTGGCTGAGACGGCCAAAACATGCGCTCGTGGAAACTTTTTTCAAAATCCACTTTGGGCTTGTAAGATGTTGTAAAGTGACTTTCTGTCACAATGCAGTACATGCACCTCAACACCCAACTTCATGAACACCACATCAGAGTGAATGATGCGACTGAACCGCGTGCGCTGGAGCCACCAGTGAGCGGCCAGTAGCTCATTGAGGCCCTTTGTGTTGTATGCGCTTGGTTTCAAGCTTCTAAGACCTTCCAATTTCAAGCTATGAAGGAAAAGTGAAGACACGTTTACTTTTCATATTTCATGACAGTTGGCTGAGACGGCCAAAACATGCGCTCGTGGAAACTTTTTTCAAAATCCACTTTGGGCTTGTAAGATGTTGTAAAGTGACTTTCTGTCACAATGCAGTACATGCACCTCAACACCCAACTTCATGAACACCACATCAGAGTGAATGATGCGACTGAACCGCGTGCGCTGGAGCCACCAGTGAGCGGCCAGTAGCTCATTGAGGCCCTTTGTGTTGTATGCGCTTGGTTTCAAGCTTCTAAGACCTTCCAATTTCAAGCTATGAAGGAAAAGTGAAGACACGTTTACTTTTCATATTTCATGACAGTTGGCTGAGACGGCCAAAACATGCGCTCGTGGAAACTTTTTTCAAAATCCACTTTGGGCTTGTAAGATGTTGTAAAGTGACTTTCTGTCACAATGCAGTACATGCACCTCAACACCCAACTTCATGAACACCACATCAGAGTGAATGATGCGACTGAACCGCGTGCGCTGGAGCCACCAGTGAGCGGCCAGTAGCTCATTGAGGCCCTTTGTGTTGTATGCGCTTGGTTTCAAGCTTCTAAGACCTTCCAATTTCAAGCTATGAAGGAAAAGTGAAGACACGTTTACTTTTCATATTTCATGACAGTTGGCTGAGACGGCCAAAACATGCGCTCGTGGAAACTTTTTTCAAAATCCACTTTGGGCTTGTAAGATGTTGTAAAGTGACTTTCTGTCACAATGCAGTACATGCACCTCAACACCCAACTTCATGAACACCACATCAGAGTGAATGATGCGACTGAACCGCGTGCGCTGGAGCCACCAGTGAGCGGCCAGTAGCTCATTGAGGCCCTTTGTGTTGTATGCGCTTGGTTTCAAGCTTCTAAGACCTTCCAATTTCAAGCTATGAAGGAAAAGTGAAGACACGTTTACTTTTCATATTTCATGACAGGCGGCTGAGACGGCCAAAACATGCGCTCGTGGAAACTTTTTTCAAAATCCACTTTGGGCTTGTAAGATGTTGTAAAGTGACTTTCTGTCACAATGCAGTACATGCACCTCAACACCCAACTTCATGAACACCACATCAGAGTGAATGATGCGACTGAACCGCGTGCGCTGGAGCCACCAGTGAGCGGCCAGTAGCTCATTGAGGCCCTTTGTGTTGTATGCGCTTGGTTTCAAGCTTCTAAGACCTTCCAATTTCAAGCTATGAAGGAAAAGTGAAGACACGTTTACTTTTCATATTTCATGACAGTTGGCTGAGACGGCCAAAACATGCGCTCGTGGAAACTTTTTTCAAAATCCACTTTGGGCTTGTAAGATGTTGTAAAGTGACTTTCTGTCACAATGCAGTACATGCACCTCAACACCCAACTTCATGAACACCACATCAGAGTGAATGATGCGACTGAACCGCGTGCGCTGGAGCCACCAGTGAGCGGCCAGTAGCTCATTGAGGCCCTTTGTGTTGTATGCGCTTGGTTTCAAGCTTCTAAGACCTTCCAATTTCAAGCTATGAAGGAAAAGTGAAGACACGTTTACTTTTCATATTTCATGACAGTTGGCTGAGACGGCCAAAACATGCGCTCGTGGAAACTTTTTTCAAAATCCACTTTGGGCTTGTAAGATGTTGTAAAGTGACTTTCTGTCACAATGCAGTACATGCACCTCAACACCCAACTTCATGAACACCACATCAGAGTGAATGATGCGACTGAACCGCGTGCGCTGGAGCCACCAGTGAGCGGCCAGTAGCTCATTGAGGCCCTTTGTGTTGTATGCGCTTGGTTTCAAGCTTCTAAGACCTTCCAATTTCAAGCTATGAAGGAAAAGTGAAGACACGTTTACTTTTCATATTTCATGACAGTTGGCTGAGACGGCCAAAACATGCGCTCGTGGAAACTTTTTTCAAAATCCACTTTGGGCTTGTAAGATGTTGTAAAGTGACTTTCTGTCACAATGCAGTACATGCACCTCAACACCCAACTTCATGAACACCACATCAGAGTGAATGATGCGACTGAACCGCGTGCGCTGGAGCCACCAGTGAGCGGCCAGTAGCTCATTGAGGCCCTTTGTGTTGTATGCGCTTGGTTTCAAGCTTCTAAGACCTTCCAATTTCAAGCTATGAAGGAAAAGTGAAGACACGTTTACTTTTCATATTTCATGACAGTTGGCTGAGACGGCCAAAACATGCGCTCGTGGAAACTTTTTTCAAAATCCACTTTGGGCTTGTAAGATGTTGTAAAGTGACTTTCTGTCACAATGCAGTACATGCACCTCAACACCCAACTTCATGAACACCACATCAGAGTGAATGATGCGACTGAACCGCGTGCGCTGGAGCCACCAGTGAGCGGCCAGTAGCTCATTGAGGCCCTTTGTGTTGTATGCGCTTGGTTTCAAGCTTCTAAGACCTTCCAATTTCAAGCTATGAAGGAAAAGTGAAGACACGTTTACTTTTCATATTTCATGACAGTTGGCTGAGACGGCCAAAACATGCGCTCGTGGAAACTTTTTTCAAAATCCACTTTGGGCTTGTAAGATGTTGTAAAGTGACTTTCTGTCACAATGCAGTACATGCACCTCAACACCCAACTTCATGAACACCACATCAGAGTGAATGATGCGACTGAACCGCGTGCGCTGGAGCCACCAGTGAGCGGCCAGTAGCTCATTGAGGCCCTTTGTGTTGTATGCGCTTGGTTTCAAGCTTCTAAGACCTTCCAATTTCAAGCTATGAAGGAAAAGTGAAGACACGTTTACTTTTCATATTTCATGACAGTTGGCTGAGACGGCCAAAACATGCGCTCGTGGAAACTTTTTTCAAAATCCACTTTGGGCTTGTAAGATGTTGTAAAGTGACTTTCTGTCACAATGCAGTACATGCACCTCAACACCCAACTTCATGAACACCACATCAGAGTGAATGATGCGACTGAACCGCGTGCGCTGGAGCCACCAGTGAGCGGCCAGTAGCTCATTGAGGCCCTTTGTGTTGTATGCGCTTGGTTTCAAGCTTCTAAGACCTTCCAATTTCAAGCTATGAAGGAAAAGTGAAGACACGTTTACTTTTCATATTTCATGACAGTTGGCTGAGACGGCCAAAACATGCGCTCGTGGAAACTTTTTTCAAAATCCACTTTGGGCTTGTAAGATGTTGTAAAGTGACTTTCTGTCACAATGCAGTACATGCACCTCAACACCCAACTTCATGAACACCACATCAGAGTGAATGATGCGACTGAACCGCGTGCGCTGGAGCCACCAGTGAGCGGCCAGTAGCTCATTGAGGCCCTTTGTGTTGTATGCGCTTGGTTTCAAGCTTCTAAGACCTTCCAATTTCAAGCTATGAAGGAAAAGTGAAGACACGTTTACTTTTCATATTTCATGACAGTTGGCTGAGACGGCCAAAACATGCGCTCGTGGAAACTTTTTTCAAAATCCACTTTGGGCTTGTAAGATGTTGTAAAGTGACTTTCTGTCACAATGCAGTACATGCACCTCAACACCCAACTTCATGAACACCACATCAGAGTGAATGATGCGACTGAACCGCGTGCGCTGGAGCCACCAGTGAGCGGCCAGTAGCTCATTGAGGCCCTTTGTGTTGTATGCGCTTGGTTTCAAGCTTCTAAGACCTTCCAATTTCAAGCTATGAAGGAAAAGTGAAGACACGTTTACTTTTCATATTTCATGACAGTTGGCTGAGACGGCCAAAACATGCGCTCGTGGAAACTTTTTTCAAAATCCACTTTGGGCTTGTAAGATGTTGTAAAGTGACTTTCTGTCACAATGCAGTACATGCACCTCAACACCCAACTTCATGAACACCACATCAGAGTGAATGATGCGACTGAACCGCGTGCGCTGGAGCCACCAGTGAGCGGCCAGTAGCTCATTGAGGCCCTTTGTGTTGTATGCGCTTGGTTTCAAGCTTCTAAGACCTTCCAATTTCAAGCTATGAAGGAAAAGTGAAGACACGTTTACTTTTCATATTTCATGACAGTTGGCTGAGACGGCCAAAACATGCGCTCGTGGAAACTTTTTTCAAAATCCACTTTGGGCTTGTAAGATGTTGTAAAGTGACTTTCTGTCACAATGCAGTACATGCACCTCAACACCCAACTTCATGAACACCACATCAGAGTGAATGATGCGACTGAACCGCGTGCGCTGGAGCCACCAGTGAGCGGCCAGTAGCTCATTGAGGCCCTTTGTGTTGTATGCGCTTGGTTTCAAGCTTCTAAGACCTTCCAATTTCAAGCTATGAAGGAAAAGTGAAGACACGTTTACTTTTCATATTTCATGACAGTTGGCTGAGACGGCCAAAACATGCGCTCGTGGAAACTTTTTTCAAAATCCACTTTGGGCTTGTAAGATGTTGTAAAGTGACTTTCTGTCACAATGCAGTACATGCACCTCAACACCCAACTTCATGAACACCACATCAGAGTGAATGATGCGACTGAACCGCGTGCGCTGGAGCCACCAGTGAGCGGCCAGTAGCTCATTGAGGCCCTTTGTGTTGTATGCGCTTGGTTTCAAGCTTCTAAGACCTTCCAATTTCAAGCTATGAAGGAAAAGTGAAGACACGTTTACTTTTCATATTTCATGACAGTTGGCTGAGACGGCCAAAACATGCGCTCGTGGAAACTTTTTTCAAAATCCACTTTGGGCTTGTAAGATGTTGTAAAGTGACTTTCTGTCACAATGCAGTACATGCACCTCAACACCCAACTTCATGAACACCACATCAGAGTGAATGATGCGACTGAACCGCGTGCGCTGGAGCCACCAGTGAGCGGCCAGTAGCTCATTGAGGCCCTTTGTGTTGTATGCGCTTGGTTTCAAGCTTCTAAGACCTTCCAATTTCAAGCTATGAAGGAAAAGTGAAGACACGTTTACTTTTCATATTTCATGACAGTTGGCTGAGACGGCCAAAACATGCGCTCGTGGAAACTTTTTTCAAAATCCACTTTGGGCTTGTAAGATGTTGTAAAGTGACTTTCTGTCACAATGCAGTACATGCACCTCAACACCCAACTTCATGAACACCACATCAGAGTGAATGATGCGACTGAACCGCGTGCGCTGGAGCCACCAGTGAGCGGCCAGTAGCTCATTGAGGCCCTTTGTGTTGTATGCGCTTGGTTTCAAGCTTCTAAGACCTTCCAATTTCAAGCTATGAAGGAAAAGTGAAGACACGTTTACTTTTCATATTTCATGACAGTTGGCTGAGACGGCCAAAACATGCGCTCGTGGAAACTTTTTTCAAAATCCACTTTGGGCTTGTAAGATGTTGTAAAGTGACTTTCTGTCACAATGCAGTACATGCACCTCAACACCCAACTTCATGAACACCACATCAGAGTGAATGATGCGACTGAACCGCGTGCGCTGGAGCCACCAGTGAGCGGCCAGTAGCTCATTGAGGCCCTTTGTGTTGTATGCGCTTGGTTTCAAGCTTCTAAGACCTTCCAATTTCAAGCTATGAAGGAAAAGTGAAGACACGTTTACTTTTCATATTTCATGACAGTTGGCTGAGACGGCCAAAACATGCGCTCGTGGAAACTTTTTTCAAAATCCACTTTGGGCTTGTAAGATGTTGTAAAGTGACTTTCTGTCACAATGCAGTACATGCACCTCAACACCCAACTTCATGAACACCACATCAGAGTGAATGATGCGACTGAACCGCGTGCGCTGGAGCCACCAGTGAGCGGCCAGTAGCTCATTGAGGCCCTTTGTGTTGTATGCGCTTGGTTTCAAGCTTCTAAGACCTTCCAATTTCAAGCTATGAAGGAAAAGTGAAGACACGTTTACTTTTCATATTTCATGACAGTTGGCTGAGACGGCCAAAACATGCGCTCGTGGAAACTTTTTTCAAAATCCACTTTGGGCTTGTAAGATGTTGTAAAGTGACTTTCTGTCACAATGCAGTACATGCACCTCAACACCCAACTTCATGAACACCACATCAGAGTGAATGATGCGACTGAACCGCGTGCGCTGGAGCCACCAGTGAGCGGCCAGTAGCTCATTGAGGCCCTTTGTGTTGTATGCGCTTGGTTTCAAGCTTCTAAGACCTTCCAATTTCAAGCTATGAAGGAAAAGTGAAGACACGTTTACTTTTCATATTTCATGACAGTTGGCTGAGACGGCCAAAACATGCGCTCGTGGAAACTTTTTTCAAAATCCACTTTGGGCTTGTAAGATGTTGTAAAGTGACTTTCTGTCACAATGCAGTACATGCACCTCAACACCCAACTTCATGAACACCACATCAGAGTGAATGATGCGACTGAACCGCGTGCGCTGGAGCCACCAGTGAGCGGCCAGTAGCTCATTGAGGCCCTTTGTGTTGTATGCGCTTGGTTTCAAGCTTCTAAGACCTTCCAATTTCAAGCTATGAAGGAAAAGTGAAGACACGTTTACTTTTCATATTTCATGACAGTTGGCTGAGACGGCCAAAACATGCGCTCGTGGAAACTTTTTTCAAAATCCACTTTGGGCTTGTAAGATGTTGTAAAGTGACTTTCTGTCACAATGCAGTACATGCACCTCAACACCCAACTTCATGAACACCACATCAGAGTGAATGATGCGACTGAACCGCGTGCGCTGGAGCCACCAGTGAGCGGCCAGTAGCTCATTGAGGCCCTTTGTGTTGTATGCGCTTGGTTTCAAGCTTCTAAGACCTTCCAATTTCAAGCTATGAAGGAAAAGTGAAGACACGTTTACTTTTCATATTTCATGACAGTTGGCTGAGACGGCCAAAACATGCGCTCGTGGAAACTTTTTTCAAAATCCACTTTGGGCTTGTAAGATGTTGTAAAGTGACTTTCTGTCACAATGCAGTACATGCACCTCAACACCCAACTTCATGAACACCACATCAGAGTGAATGATGCGACTGAACCGCGTGCGCTGGAGCCACCAGTGAGCGGCCAGTAGCTCATTGAGGCCCTTTGTGTTGTATGCGCTTGGTTTCAAGCTTCTAAGACCTTCCAATTTCAAGCTATGAAGGAAAAGTGAAGACACGTTTACTTTTCATATTTCATGACAGTTGGCTGAGACGGCCAAAACATGCGCTCGTGGAAACTTTTTTCAAAATCCACTTTGGGCTTGTAAGATGTTGTAAAGTGACTTTCTGTCACAATGCAGTACATGCACCTCAACACCCAACTTCATGAACACCACATCAGAGTGAATGATGCGACTGAACCGCGTGCGCTGGAGCCACCAGTGAGCGGCCAGTAGCTCATTGAGGCCCTTTGTGTTGTATGCGCTTGGTTTCAAGCTTCTAAGACCTTCCAATTTCAAGCTATGAAGGAAAAGTGAAGACACGTTTACTTTTCATATTTCATGACAGTTGGCTGAGACGGCCAAAACATGCGCTCGTGGAAACTTTTTTCAAAATCCACTTTGGGCTTGTAAGATGTTGTAAAGTGACTTTCTGTCACAATGCAGTACATGCACCTCAACACCCAACTTCATGAACACCACATCAGAGTGAATGATGCGACTGAACCGCGTGCGCTGGAGCCACCAGTGAGCGGCCAGTAGCTCATTGAGGCCCTTTGTGTTGTATGCGCTTGGTTTCAAGCTTCTAAGACCTTCCAATTTCAAGCTATGAAGGAAAAGTGAAGACACGTTTACTTTTCATATTTCATGACAGTTGGCTGAGACGGCCAAAACATGCGCTCGTGGAAACTTTTTTCAAAATCCACTTTGGGCTTGTAAGATGTTGTAAAGTGACTTTCTGTCACAATGCAGTACATGCACCTCAACACCCAACTTCATGAACACCACATCAGAGTGAATGATGCGACTGAACCGCGTGCGCTGGAGCCACCAGTGAGCGGCCAGTAGCTCATTGAGGCCCTTTGTGTTGTATGCGCTTGGTTTCAAGCTTCTAAGACCTTCCAATTTCAAGCTATGAAGGAAAAGTGAAGACACGTTTACTTTTCATATTTCATGACAGTTGGCTGAGACGGCCAAAACATGCGCTCGTGGAAACTTTTTTCAAAATCCACTTTGGGCTTGTAAGATGTTGTAAAGTGACTTTCTGTCACAATGCAGTACATGCACCTCAACACCCAACTTCATGAACACCACATCAGAGTGAATGATGCGACTGAACCGCGTGCGCTGGAGCCACCAGTGAGCGGCCAGTAGCTCATTGAGGCCCTTTGTGTTGTATGCGCTTGGTTTCAAGCTTCTAAGACCTTCCAATTTCAAGCTATGAAGGAAAAGTGAAGACACGTTTACTTTTCATATTTCATGACAGTTGGCTGAGACGGCCAAAACATGCGCTCGTGGAAACTTTTTTCAAAATCCACTTTGGGCTTGTAAGATGTTGTAAAGTGACTTTCTGTCACAATGCAGTACATGCACCTCAACACCCAACTTCATGAACACCACATCAGAGTGAATGATGCGACTGAACCGCGTGCGCTGGAGCCACCAGTGAGCGGCCAGTAGCTCATTGAGGCCCTTTGTGTTGTATGCGCTTGGTTTCAAGCTTCTAAGACCTTCCAATTTCAAGCTATGAAGGAAAAGTGAAGACACGTTTACTTTTCATATTTCATGACAGTTGGCTGAGACGGCCAAAACATGCGCTCGTGGAAACTTTTTTCAAAATCCACTTTGGGCTTGTAAGATGTTGTAAAGTGACTTTCTGTCACAATGCAGTACATGCACCTCAACACCCAACTTCATGAACACCACATCAGAGTGAATGATGCGACTGAACCGCGTGCGCTGGAGCCACCAGTGAGCGGCCAGTAGCTCATTGAGGCCCTTTGTGTTGTATGCGCTTGGTTTCAAGCTTCTAAGACCTTCCAATTTCAAGCTATGAAGGAAAAGTGAAGACACGTTTACTTTTCATATTTCATGACAGTTGGCTGAGACGGCCAAAACATGCGCTCGTGGAAACTTTTTTCAAAATCCACTTTGGGCTTGTAAGATGTTGTAAAGTGACTTTCTGTCACAATGCAGTACATGCACCTCAACACCCAACTTCATGAACACCACATCAGAGTGAATGATGCGACTGAACCGCGTGCGCTGGAGCCACCAGTGAGCGGCCAGTAGCTCATTGAGGCCCTTTGTGTTGTATGCGCTTGGTTTCAAGCTTCTAAGACCTTCCAATTTCAAGCTATGAAGGAAAAGTGAAGACACGTTTACTTTTCATATTTCATGACAGTTGGCTGAGACGGCCAAAACATGCGCTCGTGGAAACTTTTTTCAAAATCCACTTTGGGCTTGTAAGATGTTGTAAAGTGACTTTCTGTCACAATGCAGTACATGCACCTCAACACCCAACTTCATGAACACCACATCAGAGTGAATGATGCGACTGAACCGCGTGCGCTGGAGCCACCAGTGAGCGGCCAGTAGCTCATTGAGGCCCTTTGTGTTGTATGCGCTTGGTTTCAAGCTTCTAAGACCTTCCAATTTCAAGCTATGAAGGAAAAGTGAAGACACGTTTACTTTTCATATTTCATGACAGTTGGCTGAGACGGCCAAAACATGCGCTCGTGGAAACTTTTTTCAAAATCCACTTTGGGCTTGTAAGATGTTGTAAAGTGACTTTCTGTCACAATGCAGTACATGCACCTCAACACCCAACTTCATGAACACCACATCAGAGTGAATGATGCGACTGAACCGCGTGCGCTGGAGCCACCAGTGAGCGGCCAGTAGCTCATTGAGGCCCTTTGTGTTGTATGCGCTTGGTTTCAAGCTTCTAAGACCTTCCAATTTCAAGCTATGAAGGAAAAGTGAAGACACGTTTACTTTTCATATTTCATGACAGTTGGCTGAGACGGCCAAAACATGCGCTCGTGGAAACTTTTTTCAAAATCCACTTTGGGCTTGTAAGATGTTGTAAAGTGACTTTCTGTCACAATGCAGTACATGCACCTCAACACCCAACTTCATGAACACCACATCAGAGTGAATGATGCGACTGAACCGCGTGCGCTGGAGCCACCAGTGAGCGGCCAGTAGCTCATTGAGGCCCTTTGTGTTGTATGCGCTTGGTTTCAAGCTTCTAAGACCTTCCAATTTCAAGCTATGAAGGAAAAGTGAAGACACGTTTACTTTTCATATTTCATGACAGTTGGCTGAGACGGCCAAAACATGCGCTCGTGGAAACTTTTTTCAAAATCCACTTTGGGCTTGTAAGATGTTGTAAAGTGACTTTCTGTCACAATGCAGTACATGCACCTCAACACCCAACTTCATGAACACCACATCAGAGTGAATGATGCGACTGAACCGCGTGCGCTGGAGCCACCAGTGAGCGGCCAGTAGCTCATTGAGGCCCTTTGTGTTGTATGCGCTTGGTTTCAAGCTTCTAAGACCTTCCAATTTCAAGCTATGAAGGAAAAGTGAAGACACGTTTACTTTTCATATTTCATGACAGTTGGCTGAGACGGCCAAAACATGCGCTCGTGGAAACTTTTTTCAAAATCCACTTTGGGCTTGTAAGATGTTGTAAAGTGACTTTCTGTCACAATGCAGTACATGCACCTCAACACCCAACTTCATGAACACCACATCAGAGTGAATGATGCGACTGAACCGCGTGCGCTGGAGCCACCAGTGAGCGGCCAGTAGCTCATTGAGGCCCTTTGTGTTGTATGCGCTTGGTTTCAAGCTTCTAAGACCTTCCAATTTCAAGCTATGAAGGAAAAGTGAAGACACGTTTACTTTTCATATTTCATGACAGTTGGCTGAGACGGCCAAAACATGCGCTCGTGGAAACTTTTTTCAAAATCCACTTTGGGCTTGTAAGATGTTGTAAAGTGACTTTCTGTCACAATGCAGTACATGCACCTCAACACCCAACTTCATGAACACCACATCAGAGTGAATGATGCGACTGAACCGCGTGCGCTGGAGCCACCAGTGAGCGGCCAGTAGCTCATTGAGGCCCTTTGTGTTGTATGCGCTTGGTTTCAAGCTTCTAAGACCTTCCAATTTCAAGCTATGAAGGAAAAGTGAAGACACGTTTACTTTTCATATTTCATGACAGTTGGCTGAGACGGCCAAAACATGCGCTCGTGGAAACTTTTTTCAAAATCCACTTTGGGCTTGTAAGATGTTGTAAAGTGACTTTCTGTCACAATGCAGTACATGCACCTCAACACCCAACTTCATGAACACCACATCAGAGTGAATGATGCGACTGAACCGCGTGCGCTGGAGCCACCAGTGAGCGGCCAGTAGCTCATTGAGGCCCTTTGTGTTGTATGCGCTTGGTTTCAAGCTTCTAAGACCTTCCAATTTCAAGCTATGAAGGAAAAGTGAAGACACGTTTACTTTTCATATTTCATGACAGTTGGCTGAGACGGCCAAAACATGCGCTCGTGGAAACTTTTTTCAAAATCCACTTTGGGCTTGTAAGATGTTGTAAAGTGACTTTCTGTCACAATGCAGTACATGCACCTCAACACCCAACTTCATGAACACCACATCAGAGTGAATGATGCGACTGAACCGCGTGCGCTGGAGCCACCAGTGAGCGGCCAGTAGCTCATTGAGGCCCTTTGTGTTGTATGCGCTTGGTTTCAAGCTTCTAAGACCTTCCAATTTCAAGCTATGAAGGAAAAGTGAAGACACGTTTACTTTTCATATTTCATGACAGTTGGCTGAGACGGCCAAAACATGCGCTCGTGGAAACTTTTTTCAAAATCCACTTTGGGCTTGTAAGATGTTGTAAAGTGACTTTCTGTCACAATGCAGTACATGCACCTCAACACCCAACTTCATGAACACCACATCAGAGTGAATGATGCGACTGAACCGCGTGCGCTGGAGCCACCAGTGAGCGGCCAGTAGCTCATTGAGGCCCTTTGTGTTGTATGCGCTTGGTTTCAAGCTTCTAAGACCTTCCAATTTCAAGCTATGAAGGAAAAGTGAAGACACGTTTACTTTTCATATTTCATGACAGTTGGCTGAGACGGCCAAAACATGCGCTCGTGGAAACTTTTTTCAAAATCCACTTTGGGCTTGTAAGATGTTGTAAAGTGACTTTCTGTCACAATGCAGTACATGCACCTCAACACCCAACTTCATGAACACCACATCAGAGTGAATGATGCGACTGAACCGCGTGCGCTGGAGCCACCAGTGAGCGGCCAGTAGCTCATTGAGGCCCTTTGTGTTGTATGCGCTTGGTTTCAAGCTTCTAAGACCTTCCAATTTCAAGCTATGAAGGAAAAGTGAAGACACGTTTACTTTTCATATTTCATGACAGTTGGCTGAGACGGCCAAAACATGCGCTCGTGGAAACTTTTTTCAAAATCCACTTTGGGCTTGTAAGATGTTGTAAAGTGACTTTCTGTCACAATGCAGTACATGCACCTCAACACCCAACTTCATGAACACCACATCAGAGTGAATGATGCGACTGAACCGCGTGCGCTGGAGCCACCAGTGAGCGGCCAGTAGCTCATTGAGGCCCTTTGTGTTGTATGCGCTTGGTTTCAAGCTTCTAAGACCTTCCAATTTCAAGCTATGAAGGAAAAGTGAAGACACGTTTACTTTTCATATTTCATGACAGTTGGCTGAGACGGCCAAAACATGCGCTCGTGGAAACTTTTTTCAAAATCCACTTTGGGCTTGTAAGATGTTGTAAAGTGACTTTCTGTCACAATGCAGTACATGCACCTCAACACCCAACTTCATGAACACCACATCAGAGTGAATGATGCGACTGAACCGCGTGCGCTGGAGCCACCAGTGAGCGGCCAGTAGCTCATTGAGGCCCTTTGTGTTGTATGCGCTTGGTTTCAAGCTTCTAAGACCTTCCAATTTCAAGCTATGAAGGAAAAGTGAAGACACGTTTACTTTTCATATTTCATGACAGTTGGCTGAGACGGCCAAAACATGCGCTCGTGGAAACTTTTTTCAAAATCCACTTTGGGCTTGTAAGATGTTGTAAAGTGACTTTCTGTCACAATGCAGTACATGCACCTCAACACCCAACTTCATGAACACCACATCAGAGTGAATGATGCGACTGAACCGCGTGCGCTGGAGCCACCAGTGAGCGGCCAGTAGCTCATTGAGGCCCTTTGTGTTGTATGCGCTTGGTTTCAAGCTTCTAAGACCTTCCAATTTCAAGCTATGAAGGAAAAGTGAAGACACGTTTACTTTTCATATTTCATGACAGTTGGCTGAGACGGCCAAAACATGCGCTCGTGGAAACTTTTTTCAAAATCCACTTTGGGCTTGTAAGATGTTGTAAAGTGACTTTCTGTCACAATGCAGTACATGCACCTCAACACCCAACTTCATGAACACCACATCAGAGTGAATGATGCGACTGAACCGCGTGCGCTGGAGCCACCAGTGAGCGGCCAGTAGCTCATTGAGGCCCTTTGTGTTGTATGCGCTTGGTTTCAAGCTTCTAAGACCTTCCAATTTCAAGCTATGAAGGAAAAGTGAAGACACGTTTACTTTTCATATTTCATGACAGTTGGCTGAGACGGCCAAAACATGCGCTCGTGGAAACTTTTTTCAAAATCCACTTTGGGCTTGTAAGATGTTGTAAAGTGACTTTCTGTCACAATGCAGTACATGCACCTCAACACCCAACTTCATGAACACCACATCAGAGTGAATGATGCGACTGAACCGCGTGCGCTGGAGCCACCAGTGAGCGGCCAGTAGCTCATTGAGGCCCTTTGTGTTGTATGCGCTTGGTTTCAAGCTTCTAAGACCTTCCAATTTCAAGCTATGAAGGAAAAGTGAAGACACGTTTACTTTTCATATTTCATGACAGTTGGCTGAGACGGCCAAAACATGCGCTCGTGGAAACTTTTTTCAAAATCCACTTTGGGCTTGTAAGATGTTGTAAAGTGACTTTCTGTCACAATGCAGTACATGCACCTCAACACCCAACTTCATGAACACCACATCAGAGTGAATGATGCGACTGAACCGCGTGCGCTGGAGCCACCAGTGAGCGGCCAGTAGCTCATTGAGGCCCTTTGTGTTGTATGCGCTTGGTTTCAAGCTTCTAAGACCTTCCAATTTCAAGCTATGAAGGAAAAGTGAAGACACGTTTACTTTTCATATTTCATGACAGTTGGCTGAGACGGCCAAAACATGCGCTCGTGGAAACTTTTTTCAAAATCCACTTTGGGCTTGTAAGATGTTGTAAAGTGACTTTCTGTCACAATGCAGTACATGCACCTCAACACCCAACTTCATGAACACCACATCAGAGTGAATGATGCGACTGAACCGCGTGCGCTGGAGCCACCAGTGAGCGGCCAGTAGCTCATTGAGGCCCTTTGTGTTGTATGCGCTTGGTTTCAAGCTTCTAAGACCTTCCAATTTCAAGCTATGAAGGAAAAGTGAAGACACGTTTACTTTTCATATTTCATGACAGTTGGCTGAGACGGCCAAAACATGCGCTCGTGGAAACTTTTTTCAAAATCCACTTTGGGCTTGTAAGATGTTGTAAAGTGACTTTCTGTCACAATGCAGTACATGCACCTCAACACCCAACTTCATGAACACCACATCAGAGTGAATGATGCGACTGAACCGCGTGCGCTGGAGCCACCAGTGAGCGGCCAGTAGCTCATTGAGGCCCTTTGTGTTGTATGCGCTTGGTTTCAAGCTTCTAAGACCTTCCAATTTCAAGCTATGAAGGAAAAGTGAAGACACGTTTACTTTTCATATTTCATGACAGTTGGCTGAGACGGCCAAAACATGCGCTCGTGGAAACTTTTTTCAAAATCCACTTTGGGCTTGTAAGATGTTGTAAAGTGACTTTCTGTCACAATGCAGTACATGCACCTCAACACCCAACTTCATGAACACCACATCAGAGTGAATGATGCGACTGAACCGCGTGCGCTGGAGCCACCAGTGAGCGGCCAGTAGCTCATTGAGGCCCTTTGTGTTGTATGCGCTTGGTTTCAAGCTTCTAAGACCTTCCAATTTCAAGCTATGAAGGAAAAGTGAAGACACGTTTACTTTTCATATTTCATGACAGCTGGCTGAGACGGCCAAAACATGCGCTCGTGGAAACTTTTTTCAAAATCCACTTTGGGCTTGTAAGATGTTGTAAAGTGACTTTCTGTCACAATGCAGTACATGCACCTCAACACCCAACTTCATGAACACCACATCAGAGTGAATGATGCGACTGAACCGCGTGCGCTGGAGCCACCAGTGAGCGGCCAGTAGCTCATTGAGGCCCTTTGTGTTGTATGCGCTTGGTTTCAAGCTTCTAAGACCTTCCAATTTCAAGCTATGAAGGAAAAGTGAAGACACGTTTACTTTTCATATTTCATGACAGTTGGCTGAGACGGCCAAAACATGCGCTCGTGGAAACTTTTTTCAAAATCCACTTTGGGCTTGTAAGATGTTGTAAAGTGACTTTCTGTCACAATGCAGTACATGCACCTCAACACCCAACTTCATGAACACCACATCAGAGTGAATGATGCGACTGAACCGCGTGCGCTGGAGCCACCAGTGAGCGGCCAGTAGCTCATTGAGGCCCTTTGTGTTGTATGCGCTTGGTTTCAAGCTTCTAAGACCTTCCAATTTCAAGCTATGAAGGAAAAGTGAAGACACGTTTACTTTTCATATTTCATGACAGTTGGCTGAGACGGCCAAAACATGCGCTCGTGGAAACTTTTTTCAAAATCCACTTTGGGCTTGTAAGATGTTGTAAAGTGACTTTCTGTCACAATGCAGTACATGCACCTCAACACCCAACTTCATGAACACCACATCAGAGTGAATGATGCGACTGAACCGCGTGCGCTGGAGCCACCAGTGAGCGGCCAGTAGCTCATTGAGGCCCTTTGTGTTGTATGCGCTTGGTTTCAAGCTTCTAAGACCTTCCAATTTCAAGCTATGAAGGAAAAGTGAAGACACGTTTACTTTTCATATTTCATGACAGTTGGCTGAGACGGCCAAAACATGCGCTCGTGGAAACTTTTTTCAAAATCCACTTTGGGCTTGTAAGATGTTGTAAAGTGACTTTCTGTCACAATGCAGTACATGCACCTCAACACCCAACTTCATGAACACCACATCAGAGTGAATGATGCGACTGAACCGCGTGCGCTGGAGCCACCAGTGAGCGGCCAGTAGCTCATTGAGGCCCTTTGTGTTGTATGCGCTTGGTTTCAAGCTTCTAAGACCTTCCAATTTCAAGCTATGAAGGAAAAGTGAAGACACGTTTACTTTTCATATTTCATGACAGTTGGCTGAGACGGCCAAAACATGCGCTCGTGGAAACTTTTTTCAAAATCCACTTTGGGCTTGTAAGATGTTGTAAAGTGACTTTCTGTCACAATGCAGTACATGCACCTCAACACCCAACTTCATGAACACCACATCAGAGTGAATGATGCGACTGAACCGCGTGCGCTGGAGCCACCAGTGAGCGGCCAGTAGCTCATTGAGGCCCTTTGTGTTGTATGCGCTTGGTTTCAAGCTTCTAAGACCTTCCAATTTCAAGCTATGAAGGAAAAGTGAAGACACGTTTACTTTTCATATTTCATGACAGTTGGCTGAGACGGCCAAAACATGCGCTCGTGGAAACTTTTTTCAAAATCCACTTTGGGCTTGTAAGATGTTGTAATGTGACTTTCTGTCACAATGCAGTACATGCACCTCAACACCCAACTTCATGAACACCACATCAGAGTGAATGATGCGACTGAACCGCGTGCGCTGGAGCCACCAGTGAGCGGCCAGTAGCTCATTGAGGCCCTTTGTGTTGTATGCGCTTGGTTTCAAGCTTCTAAGACCTTCCAATTTCAAGCTATGAAGGAAAAGTGAAGACACGTTTACTTTTCATATTTCATGACAGTTGGCTGAGACGGCCAAAACATGCGCTCGTGGAAACTTTTTTCAAAATCCACTTTGGGCTTGTAAGATGTTGTAAAGTGACTTTCTGTCACAATGCAGTACATGCACCTCAACACCCAACTTCATGAACACCACATCAGAGTGAATGATGCGACTGAACCGCGTGCGCTGGAGCCACCAGTGAGCGGCCAGTAGCTCATTGAGGCCCTTTGTGTTGTATGCGCTTGGTTTCAAGCTTCTAAGACCTTCCAATTTCAAGCTATGAAGGAAAAGTGAAGACACGTTTACTTTTCATATTTCATGACAGTTGGCTGAGACGGCCAAAACATGCGCTCGTGGAAACTTTTTTCAAAATCCACTTTGGGCTTGTAAGATGTTGTAAAGTGACTTTCTGTCACAATGCAGTACATGCACCTCAACACCCAACTTCATGAACACCACATCAGAGTGAATGATGCGACTGAACCGCGTGCGCTGGAGCCACCAGTGAGCGGCCAGTAGCTCATTGAGGCCCTTTGTGTTGTATGCGCTTGGTTTCAAGCTTCTAAGACCTTCCAATTTCAAGCTATGAAGGAAAAGTGAAGACACGTTTACTTTTCATATTTCATGACAGTTGGCTGAGACGGCCAAAACATGCGCTCGTGGAAACTTTTTTCAAAATCCACTTTGGGCTTGTAAGATGTTGTAAAGTGACTTTCTGTCACAATGCAGTACATGCACCTCAACACCCAACTTCATGAACACCACATCAGAGTGAATGATGCGACTGAACCGCGTGCGCTGGAGCCACCAGTGAGCGGCCAGTAGCTCATTGAGGCCCTTTGTGTTGTATGCGCTTGGTTTCAAGCTTCTAAGACCTTCCAATTTCAAGCTATGAAGGAAAAGTGAAGACACGTTTACTTTTCATATTTCATGACAGTTGGCTGAGACGGCCAAAACATGCGCTCGTGGAAACTTTTTTCAAAATCCACTTTGGGCTTGTAAGATGTTGTAAAGTGACTTTCTGTCACAATGCAGTACATGCACCTCAACACCCAACTTCATGAACACCACATCAGAGTGAATGATGCGACTGAACCGCGTGCGCTGGAGCCACCAGTGAGCGGCCAGTAGCTCATTGAGGCCCTTTGTGTTGTATGCGCTTGGTTTCAAGCTTCTAAGACCTTCCAATTTCAAGCTATGAAGGAAAAGTGAAGACACGTTTACTTTTCATATTTCATGACAGTTGGCTGAGACGGCCAAAACATGCGCTCGTGGAAACTTTTTTCAAAATCCACTTTGGGCTTGTAAGATGTTGTAAAGTGACTTTCTGTCACAATGCAGTACATGCACCTCAACACCCAACTTCATGAACACCACATCAGAGTGAATGATGCGACTGAACCGCGTGCGCTGGAGCCACCAGTGAGCGGCCAGTAGCTCATTGAGGCCCTTTGTGTTGTATGCGCTTGGTTTCAAGCTTCTAAGACCTTCCAATTTCAAGCTATGAAGGAAAAGTGAAGACACGTTTACTTTTCATATTTCATGACAGTTGGCTGAGACGGCCAAAACATGCGCTCGTGGAAACTTTTTTCAAAATCCACTTTGGGCTTGTAAGATGTTGTAAAGTGACTTTCTGTCACAATGCAGTACATGCACCTCAACACCCAACTTCATGAACACCACATCAGAGTGAATGATGCGACTGAACCGCGTGCGCTGGAGCCACCAGTGAGCGGCCAGTAGCTCATTGAGGCCCTTTGTGTTGTATGCGCTTGGTTTCAAGCTTCTAAGACCTTCCAATTTCAAGCTATGAAGGAAAAGTGAAGACACGTTTACTTTTCATATTTCATGACAGTTGGCTGAGACGGCCAAAACATGCGCTCGTGGAAACTTTTTTCAAAATCCACTTTGGGCTTGTAAGATGTTGTAAAGTGACTTTCTGTCACAATGCAGTACATGCACCTCAACACCCAACTTCATGAACACCACATCAGAGTGAATGATGCGACTGAACCGCGTGCGCTGGAGCCACCAGTGAGCGGCCAGTAGCTCATTGAGGCCCTTTGTGTTGTATGCGCTTGGTTTCAAGCTTCTAAGACCTTCCAATTTCAAGCTATGAAGGAAAAGTGAAGACACGTTTACTTTTCATATTTCATGACAGTTGGCTGAGACGGCCAAAACATGCGCTCGTGGAAACTTTTTTCAAAATCCACTTTGGGCTTGTAAGATGTTGTAAAGTGACTTTCTGTCACAATGCAGTACATGCACCTCAACACCCAACTTCATGAACACCACATCAGAGTGAATGATGCGACTGAACCGCGTGCGCTGGAGCCACCAGTGAGCGGCCAGTAGCTCATTGAGGCCCTTTGTGTTGTATGCGCTTGGTTTCAAGCTTCTAAGACCTTCCAATTTCAAGCTATGAAGGAAAAGTGAAGACACGTTTACTTTTCATATTTCATGACAGTTGGCTGAGACGGCCAAAACATGCGCTCGTGGAAACTTTTTTCAAAATCCACTTTGGGCTTGTAAGATGTTGTAAAGTGACTTTCTGTCACAATGCAGTACATGCACCTCAACACCCAACTTCATGAACACCACATCAGAGTGAATGATGCGACTGAACCGCGTGCGCTGGAGCCACCAGTGAGCGGCCAGTAGCTCATTGAGGCCCTTTGTGTTGTATGCGCTTGGTTTCAAGCTTCTAAGACCTTCCAATTTCAAGCTATGAAGGAAAAGTGAAGACACGTTTACTTTTCATATTTCATGACAGTTGGCTGAGACGGCCAAAACATGCGCTCGTGGAAACTTTTTTCAAAATCCACTTTGGGCTTGTAAGATGTTGTAAAGTGACTTTCTGTCACAATGCAGTACATGCACCTCAACACCCAACTTCAAGAACACCACATCAGAGTGAATGATGCGACTGAACCGCGTGCGCTGGAGCCACCAGTGAGCGGCCAGTAGCTCATTGAGGCCCTTTGTGTTGTATGCGCTTGGTTTCAAGCTTCTAAGACCTTCCAATTTCAAGCTATGAAGGAAAAGTGAAGACACGTTTACTTTTCATATTTCATGACAGTTGGCTGAGACGGCCAAAACATGCGCTCGTGGAAACTTTTTTCAAAATCCACTTTGGGCTTGTAAGATGTTGTAAAGTGACTTTCTGTCACAATGCAGTACATGCACCTCAACACCCAACTTCATGAACACCACATCAGAGTGAATGATGCGACTGAACCGCGTGCGCTGGAGCCACCAGTGAGCGGCCAGTAGCTCATTGAGGCCCTTTGTGTTGTATGCGCTTGGTTTCAAGCTTCTAAGACCTTCCAATTTCAAGCTATGAAGGAAAAGTGAAGACACGTTTACTTTTCATATTTCATGACAGTTGGCTGAGACGGCCAAAACATGCGCTCGTGGAAACTTTTTTCAAAATCCACTTTGGGCTTGTAAGATGTTGTAAAGTGACTTTCTGTCACAATGCAGTACATGCACCTCAACACCCAACTTCATGAACACCACATCAGAGTGAATGATGCGACTGAACCGCGTGCGCTGGAGCCACCAGTGAGCGGCCAGTAGCTCATTGAGGCCCTTTGTGTTGTATGCGCTTGGTTTCAAGCTTCTAAGACCTTCCAATTTCAAGCTATGAAGGAAAAGTGAAGACACGTTTACTTTTCATATTTCATGACAGTTGGCTGAGACGGCCAAAACATGCGCTCGTGGAAACTTTTTTCAAAATCCACTTTGGGCTTGTAAGATGTTGTAAAGTGACTTTCTGTCACAATGCAGTACATGCACCTCAACACCCAACTTCATGAACACCACATCAGAGTGAATGATGCGACTGAACCGCGTGCGCTGGAGCCACCAGTGAGCGGCCAGTAGCTCATTGAGGCCCTTTGTGTTGTATGCGCTTGGTTTCAAGCTTCTAAGACCTTCCAATTTCAAGCTATGAAGGAAAAGTGAAGACACGTTTACTTTTCATATTTCATGACAGTTGGCTGAGATGGCCAAAACATGCGCTCGTGGAAACTTTTTTCAAAATCCACTTTGGGCTTGTAAGATGTTGTAAAGTGACTTTCTGTCACAATGCAGTACATGCACCTCAACACCCAACTTCATGAACACCACATCAGAGTGAATGATGCGACTGAACCGCGTGCGCTGGAGCCACCAGTGAGCGGCCAGTAGCTCATTGAGGCCCTTTGTGTTGTATGCGCTTGGTTTCAAGCTTCTAAGACCTTCCAATTTCAAGCTATGAAGGAAAAGTGAAGACACGTTTACTTTTCATATTTCATGACAGTTGGCTGAGACGGCCAAAACATGCGCTCGTGGAAACTTTTTTCAAAATCCACTTTGGGCTCGTAAGATGTTGTAAAGTGACTTTCTGTCACAATGCAGTACATGCACCTCAACACCCAACTTCATGAACACCACATCAGAGTGAATGATGCGACTGAACCGCGTGCGCTGGAGCCACCAGTGAGCGGCCAGTAGCTCATTGAGGCCCTTTGTGTTGTATGCGCTTGGTTTCAAGCTTCTAAGACCTTCCAATTTCAAGCTATGAAGGAAAAGTGAAGACACGTTTACTTTTCATATTTCATGACAGTTGGCTGAGACGGCCAAAACATGCGCTCGTGGAAACTTTTTTCAAAATCCACTTTGGGCTCGTAAGATGTTGTAAAGTGACTTTCTGTCACAATGCAGTACATGCACCTCAACACCCAACTTCATGAACACCACATCAGAGTGAATGATGCGACTGAACCGCGTGCGCTGGAGCCACCAGTGAGCGGCCAGTAGCTCATTGAGGCCCTTTGTGTTGTATGCGCTTGGTTTCAAGCTTCTAAGACCTTCCAATTTCAAGCTATGAAGGAAAAGTGAAGACACGTTTACTTTTCATATTTCATGACAGTTGGCTGAGACGGCCAAAACATGCGCTCGTGGAAACTTTTTTCAAAATCCACTTTGGGCTTGTAAGATGTTGTAAAGTGACTTTCTGTCACAATGCAGTACATGCACCTCAACACCCAACTTCATGAACACCACATCAGAGTGAATGATGCGACTGAACCGCGTGCGCTGGAGCCACCAGTGAGCGGCCAGTAGCTCATTGAGGCCCTTTGTGTTGTATGCGCTTGGTTTCAAGCTTCTAAGACCTTCCAATTTCAAGCTATGAAGGAAAAGTGAAGACACGTTTACTTTTCATATTTCATGACAGTTGGCTGAGATGGCCAAAACATGCGCTCGTGGAAACTTTTTTCAAAATCCACTTTGGGCTTGTAAGATGTTGTAAAGTGACTTTCTGTCACAATGCAGTACATGCACCTCAACACCCAACTTCATGAACACCACATCAGAGTGAATGATGCGACTGAACCGCGTGCGCTGGAGCCACCAGTGAGCGGCCAGTAGCTCATTGAGGCCCTTTGTGTTGTATGCGCTTGGTTTCAAGCTTCTAAGACCTTCCAATTTCAAGCTATGAAGGAAAAGTGAAGACACGTTTACTTTTCATATTTCATGACAGTTGGCTGAGACGGCCAAAACATGCGCTCGTGGAAACTTTTTTCAAAATCCACTTTGGGCTCGTAAGATGTTGTAAAGTGACTTTCTGTCACAATGCAGTACATGCACCTCAACACCCAACTTCATGAACACCACATCAGAGTGAATGATGCGACTGAACCGCGTGCGCTGGAGCCACCAGTGAGCGGCCAGTAGCTCATTGAGGCCCTTTGTGTTGTATGCGCTTGGTTTCAAGCTTCTAAGACCTTCCAATTTCAAGCTATGAAGGAAAAGTGAAGACACGTTTACTTTTCATATTTCATGACAGTTGGCTGAGACGGCCAAAACATGCGCTCGTGGAAACTTTTTTCAAAATCCACTTTGGGCTTGTAAGATGTTGTAAAGTGACTTTCTGTCACAATGCAGTACATGCACCTCAACACCCAACTTCATGAACACCACATCAGAGTGAATGATGCGACTGAACCGCGTGCGCTGGAGCCACCAGTGAGCGGCCAGTAGCTCATTGAGGCCCTTTGTGTTGTATGCGCTTGGTTTCAAGCTTCTAAGACCTTCCAATTTCAAGCTATGAAGGAAAAGTGAAGACACGTTTACTTTTCATATTTCATGACAGTTGGCTGAGACGGCCAAAACATGCGCTCGTGGAAACTTTTTTCAAAATCCACTTTGGGCTTGTAAGATGTTGTAAAGTGACTTTCTGTCACAATGCAGTACATGCACCTCAACACCCAACTTCAAGAACACCACATCAGAGTGAATGATGCGACTGAACCGCGTGCGCTGGAGCCACCAGTGAGCGGCCAGTAGCTCATTGAGGCCCTTTGTGTTGTATGCGCTTGGTTTCAAGCTTCTAAGACCTTCCAATTTCAAGCTATGAAGGAAAAGTGAAGACACGTTTACTTTTCATATTTCATGACAGTTGGCTGAGACGGCCAAAACATGCGCTCGTGGAAACTTTTTTCAAAATCCACTTTGGGCTTGTAAGATGTTGTAAAGTGACTTTCTGTCACAATGCAGTACATGCACCTCAACACCCAACTTCATGAACACCACATCAGAGTGAATGATGCGACTGAACCGCGTGCGCTGGAGCCACCAGTGAGCGGCCAGTAGCTCATTGAGGCCCTTTGTGTTGTATGCGCTTGGTTTCAAGCTTCTAAGACCTTCCAATTTCAAGCTATGAAGGAAAAGTGAAGACACGTTTACTTTTCATATTTCATGACAGTTGGCTGAGACGGCCAAAACATGCGCTCGTGGAAACTTTTTTCAAAATCCACTTTGGGCTTGTAAGATGTTGTAAAGTGACTTTCTGTCACAATGCAGTACATGCACCTCAACACCCAACTTCATGAACACCACATCAGAGTGAATGATGCGACTGAACCGCGTGCGCTGGAGCCACCAGTGAGCGGCCAGTAGCTCATTGAGGCCCTTTGTGTTGTATGCGCTTGGTTTCAAGCTTCTAAGACCTTCCAATTTCAAGCTATGAAGGAAAAGTGAAGACACGTTTACTTTTCATATTTCATGACAGTTGGCTGAGACGGCCAAAACATGCGCTCGTGGAAACTTTTTTCAAAATCCACTTTGGGCTTGTAAGATGTTGTAAAGTGACTTTCTGTCACAATGCAGTACATGCACCTCAACACCCAACTTCAAGAACACCACATCAGAGTGAATGATGCGACTGAACCGCGTGCGCTGGAGCCACCAGTGAGCGGCCAGTAGCTCATTGAGGCCCTTTGTGTTGTATGCGCTTGGTTTCAAGCTTCTAAGACCTTCCAATTTCAAGCTATGAAGGAAAAGTGAAGACACGTTTACTTTTCATATTTCATGACAGTTGGCTGAGACGGCCAAAACATGCGCTCGTGGAAACTTTTTTCAAAATCCACTTTGGGCTTGTAAGATGTTGTAAAGTGACTTTCTGTCACAATGCAGTACATGCACCTCAACACCCAACTTCATGAACACCACATCAGAGTGAATGATGCGACTGAACCGCGTGCGCTGGAGCCACCAGTGAGCGGCCAGTAGCTCATTGAGGCCCTTTGTGTTGTATGCGCTTGGTTTCAAGCTTCTAAGACCTTCCAATTTCAAGCTATGAAGGAAAAGTGAAGACACGTTTACTTTTCATATTTCATGACAGTTGGCTGAGACGGCCAAAACATGCGCTCGTGGAAACTTTTTTCAAAATCCACTTTGGGCTTGTAAGATGTTGTAAAGTGACTTTCTGTCACAATGCAGTACATGCACCTCAACACCCAACTTCAAGAACACCACATCAGAGTGAATGATGCGACTGAACCGCGTGCGCTGGAGCCACCAGTGAGCGGCCAGTAGCTCATTGAGGCCCTTTGTGTTGTATGCGCTTGGTTTCAAGCTTCTAAGACCTTCCAATTTCAAGCTATGAAGGAAAAGTGAAGACACGTTTACTTTTCATATTTCATGACAGTTGGCTGAGACGGCCAAAACATGCGCTCGTGGAAACTTTTTTCAAAATCCACTTTGGGCTTGTAAGATGTTGTAAAGTGACTTTCTGTCACAATGCAGTACATGCACCTCAACACCCAACTTCATGAACACCACATCAGAGTGAATGATGCGACTGAACCGCGTGCGCTGGAGCCACCAGTGAGCGGCCAGTAGCTCATTGAGGCCCTTTGTGTTGTATGCGCTTGGTTTCAAGCTTCTAAGACCTTCCAATTTCAAGCTATGAAGGAAAAGTGAAGACACGTTTACTTTTCATATTTCATGACAGTTGGCTGAGACGGCCAAAACATGCGCTCGTGGAAACTTTTTTCAAAATCCACTTTGGGCTTGTAAGATGTTGTAAAGTGACTTTCTGTCACAATGCAGTACATGCACCTCAACACCCAACTTCATGAACACCACATCAGAGTGAATGATGCGACTGAACCGCGTGCGCTGGAGCCACCAGTGAGCGGCCAGTAGCTCATTGAGGCCCTTTGTGTTGTATGCGCTTGGTTTCAAGCTTCTAAGACCTTCCAATTTCAAGCTATGAAGGAAAAGTGAAGACACGTTTACTTTTCATATTTCATGACAGTTGGCTGAGACGGCCAAAACATGCGCTCGTGGAAACTTTTTTCAAAATCCACTTTGGGCTTGTAAGATGTTGTAAAGTGACTTTCTGTCACAATGCAGTACATGCACCTCAACACCCAACTTCATGAACACCACATCAGAGTGAATGATGCGACTGAACCGCGTGCGCTGGAGCCACCAGTGAGCGGCCAGTAGCTCATTGAGGCCCTTTGTGTTGTATGCGCTTGGTTTCAAGCTTCTAAGACCTTCCAATTTCAAGCTATGAAGGAAAAGTGAAGACACGTTTACTTTTCATATTTCATGACAGTTGGCTGAGATGGCCAAAACATGCGCTCGTGGAAACTTTTTTCAAAATCCACTTTGGGCTTGTAAGATGTTGTAAAGTGACTTTCTGTCACAATGCAGTACATGCACCTCAACACCCAACTTCATGAACACCACATCAGAGTGAATGATGCGACTGAACCGCGTGCGCTGGAGCCACCAGTGAGCGGCCAGTAGCTCATTGAGGCCCTTTGTGTTGTATGCGCTTGGTTTCAAGCTTCTAAGACCTTCCAATTTCAAGCTATGAAGGAAAAGTGAAGACACGTTTACTTTTCATATTTCATGACAGTTGGCTGAGACGGCCAAAACATGCGCTCGTGGAAACTTTTTTCAAAATCCACTTTGGGCTCGTAAGATGTTGTAAAGTGACTTTCTGTCACAATGCAGTACATGCACCTCAACACCCAACTTCAAGAACACCACATCAGAGTGAATGATGCGACTGAACCGCGTGCGCTGGAGCCACCAGTGAGCGGCCAGTAGCTCATTGAGGCCCTTTGTGTTGTATGCGCTTGGTTTCAAGCTTCTAAGACCTTCCAATTTCAAGCTATGAAGGAAAAGTGAAGACACGTTTACTTTTCATATTTCATGACAGTTGGCTGAGACGGCCAAAACATGCGCTCGTGGAAACTTTTTTCAAAATCCACTTTGGGCTTGTAAGATGTTGTAAAGTGACTTTCTGTCACAATGCAGTACATGCACCTCAACACCCAACTTCATGAACACCACATCAGAGTGAATGATGCGACTGAACCGCGTGCGCTGGAGCCACCAGTGAGCGGCCAGTAGCTCATTGAGGCCCTTTGTGTTGTATGCGCTTGGTTTCAAGCTTCTAAGACCTTCCAATTTCAAGCTATGAAGGAAAAGTGAAGACACGTTTACTTTTCATATTTCATGACAGTTGGCTGAGACGGCCAAAACATGCGCTCGTGGAAACTTTTTTCAAAATCCACTTTGGGCTTGTAAGATGTTGTAAAGTGACTTTCTGTCACAATGCAGTACATGCACCTCAACACCCAACTTCAAGAACACCACATCAGAGTGAATGATGCGACTGAACCGCGTGCGCTGGAGCCACCAGTGAGCGGCCAGTAGCTCATTGAGGCCCTTTGTGTTGTATGCGCTTGGTTTCAAGCTTCTAAGACCTTCCAATTTCAAGCTATGAAGGAAAAGTGAAGACACGTTTACTTTTCATATTTCATGACAGTTGGCTGAGACGGCCAAAACATGCGCTCGTGGAAACTTTTTTCAAAATCCACTTTGGGCTTGTAAGATGTTGTAAAGTGACTTTCTGTCACAATGCAGTACATGCACCTCAACACCCAACTTCATGAACACCACATCAGAGTGAATGATGCGACTGAACCGCGTGCGCTGGAGCCACCAGTGAGCGGCCAGTAGCTCATTGAGGCCCTTTGTGTTGTATGCGCTTGGTTTCAAGCTTCTAAGACCTTCCAATTTCAAGCTATGAAGGAAAAGTGAAGACACGTTTACTTTTCATATTTCATGACAGTTGGCTGAGACGGCCAAAACATGCGCTCGTGGAAACTTTTTTCAAAATCCACTTTGGGCTTGTAAGATGTTGTAAAGTGACTTTCTGTCACAATGCAGTACATGCACCTCAACACCCAACTTCATGAACACCACATCAGAGTGAATGATGCGACTGAACCGCGTGCGCTGGAGCCACCAGTGAGCGGCCAGTAGCTCATTGAGGCCCTTTGTGTTGTATGCGCTTGGTTTCAAGCTTCTAAGACCTTCCAATTTCAAGCTATGAAGGAAAAGTGAAGACACGTTTACTTTTCATATTTCATGACAGTTGGCTGAGACGGCCAAAACATGCGCTCGTGGAAACTTTTTTCAAAATCCACTTTGGGCTTGTAAGATGTTGTAAAGTGACTTTCTGTCACAATGCAGTACATGCACCTCAACACCCAACTTCAAGAACACCACATCAGAGTGAATGATGCGACTGAACCGCGTGCGCTGGAGCCACCAGTGAGCGGCCAGTAGCTCATTGAGGCCCTTTGTGTTGTATGCGCTTGGTTTCAAGCTTCTAAGACCTTCCAATTTCAAGCTATGAAGGAAAAGTGAAGACACGTTTACTTTTCATATTTCATGACAGTTGGCTGAGACGGCCAAAACATGCGCTCGTGGAAACTTTTTTCAAAATCCACTTTGGGCTTGTAAGATGTTGTAAAGTGACTTTCTGTCACAATGCAGTACATGCACCTCAACACCCAACTTCATGAACACCACATCAGAGTGAATGATGCGACTGAACCGCGTGCGCTGGAGCCACCAGTGAGCGGCCAGTAGCTCATTGAGGCCCTTTGTGTTGTATGCGCTTGGTTTCAAGCTTCTAAGACCTTCCAATTTCAAGCTATGAAGGAAAAGTGAAGACACGTTTACTTTTCATATTTCATGACAGTTGGCTGAGACGGCCAAAACATGCGCTCGTGGAAACTTTTTTCAAAATCCACTTTGGGCTTGTAAGATGTTGTAAAGTGACTTTCTGTCACAATGCAGTACATGCACCTCAACACCCAACTTCAAGAACACCACATCAGAGTGAATGATGCGACTGAACCGCGTGCGCTGGAGCCACCAGTGAGCGGCCAGTAGCTCATTGAGGCCCTTTGTGTTGTATGCGCTTGGTTTCAAGCTTCTAAGACCTTCCAATTTCAAGCTATGAAGGAAAAGTGAAGACACGTTTACTTTTCATATTTCATGACAGTTGGCTGAGATGGCCAAAACATGCGCTCGTGGAAACTTTTTTCAAAATCCACTTTGGGCTTGTAAGATGTTGTAAAGTGACTTTCTGTCACAATGCAGTACATGCACCTCAACACCCAACTTCATGAACACCACATCAGAGTGAATGATGCGACTGAACCGCGTGCGCTGGAGCCACCAGTGAGCGGCCAGTAGCTCATTGAGGCCCTTTGTGTTGTATGCGCTTGGTTTCAAGCTTCTAAGACCTTCCAATTTCAAGCTATGAAGGAAAAGTGAAGACACGTTTACTTTTCATATTTCATGACAGTTGGCTGAGACGGCCAAAACATGCGCTCGTGGAAACTTTTTTCAAAATCCACTTTGGGCTTGTAAGATGTTGTAAAGTGACTTTCTGTCACAATGCAGTACATGCACCTCAACACCCAACTTCATGAACACCACATCAGAGTGAATGATGCGACTGAACCGCGTGCGCTGGAGCCACCAGTGAGCGGCCAGTAGCTCATTGAGGCCCTTTGTGTTGTATGCGCTTGGTTTCAAGCTTCTAAGACCTTCCAATTTCAAGCTATGAAGGAAAAGTGAAGACACGTTTACTTTTCATATTTCATGACAGTTGGCTGAGACGGCCAAAACATGCGCTCGTGGAAACTTTTTTCAAAATCCACTTTGGGCTTGTAAGATGTTGTAAAGTGACTTTCTGTCACAATGCAGTACATGCACCTCAACACCCAACTTCATGAACACCACATCAGAGTGAATGATGCGACTGAACCGCGTGCGCTGGAGCCACCAGTGAGCGGCCAGTAGCTCATTGAGGCCCTTTGTGTTGTATGCGCTTGGTTTCAAGCTTCTAAGACCTTCCAATTTCAAGCTATGAAGGAAAAGTGAAGACACGTTTACTTTTCATATTTCATGACAGTTGGCTGAGACGGCCAAAACATGCGCTCGTGGAAACTTTTTTCAAAATCCACTTTGGGCTTGTAAGATGTTGTAAAGTGACTTTCTGTCACAATGCAGTACATGCACCTCAACACCCAACTTCATGAACACCACATCAGAGTGAATGATGCGACTGAACCGCGTGCGCTGGAGCCACCAGTGAGCGGCCAGTAGCTCATTGAGGCCCTTTGTGTTGTATGCGCTTGGTTTCAAGCTTCTAAGACCTTCCAATTTCAAGCTATGAAGGAAAAGTGAAGACACGTTTACTTTTCATATTTCATGACAGTTGGCTGAGACGGCCAAAACATGCGCTCGTGGAAACTTTTTTCAAAATCCACTTTGGGCTTGTAAGATGTTGTAAAGTGACTTTCTGTCACAATGCAGTACATGCACCTCAACACCCAACTTCAAGAACACCACATCAGAGTGAATGATGCGACTGAACCGCGTGCGCTGGAGCCACCAGTGAGCGGCCAGTAGCTCATTGAGGCCCTTTGTGTTGTATGCGCTTGGTTTCAAGCTTCTAAGACCTTCCAATTTCAAGCTATGAAGGAAAAGTGAAGACACGTTTACTTTTCATATTTCATGACAGTTGGCTGAGACGGCCAAAACATGCGCTCGTGGAAACTTTTTTCAAAATCCACTTTGGGCTTGTAAGATGTTGTAAAGTGACTTTCTGTCACAATGCAGTACATGCACCTCAACACCCAACTTCATGAACACCACATCAGAGTGAATGATGCGACTGAACCGCGTGCGCTGGAGCCACCAGTGAGCGGCCAGTAGCTCATTGAGGCCCTTTGTGTTGTATGCGCTTGGTTTCAAGCTTCTAAGACCTTCCAATTTCAAGCTATGAAGGAAAAGTGAAGACACGTTTACTTTTCATATTTCATGACAGTTGGCTGAGACGGCCAAAACATGCGCTCGTGGAAACTTTTTTCAAAATCCACTTTGGGCTTGTAAGATGTTGTAAAGTGACTTTCTGTCACAATGCAGTACATGCACCTCAACACCCAACTTCATGAACACCACATCAGAGTGAATGATGCGACTGAACCGCGTGCGCTGGAGCCACCAGTGAGCGGCCAGTAGCTCATTGAGGCCCTTTGTGTTGTATGCGCTTGGTTTCAAGCTTCTAAGACCTTCCAATTTCAAGCTATGAAGGAAAAGTGAAGACACGTTTACTTTTCATATTTCATGACAGTTGGCTGAGACGGCCAAAACATGCGCTCGTGGAAACTTTTTTCAAAATCCACTTTGGGCTTGTAAGATGTTGTAAAGTGACTTTCTGTCACAATGCAGTACATGCACCTCAACACCCAACTTCATGAACACCACATCAGAGTGAATGATGCGACTGAACCGCGTGCGCTGGAGCCACCAGTGAGCGGCCAGTAGCTCATTGAGGCCCTTTGTGTTGTATGCGCTTGGTTTCAAGCTTCTAAGACCTTCCAATTTCAAGCTATGAAGGAAAAGTGAAGACACGTTTACTTTTCATATTTCATGACAGTTGGCTGAGACGGCCAAAACATGCGCTCGTGGAAACTTTTTTCAAAATCCACTTTGGGCTTGTAAGATGTTGTAAAGTGACTTTCTGTCACAATGCAGTACATGCACCTCAACACCCAACTTCATGAACACCACATCAGAGTGAATGATGCGACTGAACCGCGTGCGCTGGAGCCACCAGTGAGCGGCCAGTAGCTCATTGAGGCCCTTTGTGTTGTATGCGCTTGGTTTCAAGCTTCTAAGACCTTCCAATTTCAAGCTATGAAGGAAAAGTGAAGACACGTTTACTTTTCATATTTCATGACAGTTGGCTGAGACGGCCAAAACATGCGCTCGTGGAAACTTTTTTCAAAATCCACTTTGGGCTTGTAAGATGTTGTAAAGTGACTTTCTGTCACAATGCAGTACATGCACCTCAACACCCAACTTCATGAACACCACATCAGAGTGAATGATGCGACTGAACCGCGTGCGCTGGAGCCACCAGTGAGCGGCCAGTAGCTCATTGAGGCCCTTTGTGTTGTATGCGCTTGGTTTCAAGCTTCTAAGACCTTCCAATTTCAAGCTATGAAGGAAAAGTGAAGACACGTTTACTTTTCATATTTCATGACAGTTGGCTGAGACGGCCAAAACATGCGCTCGTGGAAACTTTTTTCAAAATCCACTTTGGGCTTGTAAGATGTTGTAAAGTGACTTTCTGTCACAATGCAGTACATGCACCTCAACACCCAACTTCATGAACACCACATCAGAGTGAATGATGCGACTGAACCGCGTGCGCTGGAGCCACCAGTGAGCGGCCAGTAGCTCATTGAGGCCCTTTGTGTTGTATGCGCTTGGTTTCAAGCTTCTAAGACCTTCCAATTTCAAGCTATGAAGGAAAAGTGAAGACACGTTTACTTTTCATATTTCATGACAGTTGGCTGAGACGGCCAAAACATGCGCTCGTGGAAACTTTTTTCAAAATCCACTTTGGGCTTGTAAGATGTTGTAAAGTGACTTTCTGTCACAATGCAGTACATGCACCTCAACACCCAACTTCATGAACACCACATCAGAGTGAATGATGCGACTGAACCGCGTGCGCTGGAGCCACCAGTGAGCGGCCAGTAGCTCATTGAGGCCCTTTGTGTTGTATGCGCTTGGTTTCAAGCTTCTAAGACCTTCCAATTTCAAGCTATGAAGGAAAAGTGAAGACACGTTTACTTTTCATATTTCATGACAGTTGGCTGAGACGGCCAAAACATGCGCTCGTGGAAACTTTTTTCAAAATCCACTTTGGGCTTGTAAGATGTTGTAAAGTGACTTTCTGTCACAATGCAGTACATGCACCTCAACACCCAACTTCATGAACACCACATCAGAGTGAATGATGCGACTGAACCGCGTGCGCTGGAGCCACCAGTGAGCGGCCAGTAGCTCATTGAGGCCCTTTGTGTTGTATGCGCTTGGTTTCAAGCTTCTAAGACCTTCCAATTTCAAGCTATGAAGGAAAAGTGAAGACACGTTTACTTTTCATATTTCATGACAGTTGGCTGAGACGGCCAAAACATGCGCTCGTGGAAACTTTTTTCAAAATCCACTTTGGGCTTGTAAGATGTTGTAAAGTGACTTTCTGTCACAATGCAGTACATGCACCTCAACACCCAACTTCATGAACACCACATCAGAGTGAATGATGCGACTGAACCGCGTGCGCTGGAGCCACCAGTGAGCGGCCAGTAGCTCATTGAGGCCCTTTGTGTTGTATGCGCTTGGTTTCAAGCTTCTAAGACCTTCCAATTTCAAGCTATGAAGGAAAAGTGAAGACACGTTTACTTTTCATATTTCATGACAGTTGGCTGAGACGGCCAAAACATGCGCTCGTGGAAACTTTTTTCAAAATCCACTTTGGGCTTGTAAGATGTTGTAAAGTGACTTTCTGTCACAATGCAGTACATGCACCTCAACACCCAACTTCATGAACACCACATCAGAGTGAATGATGCGACTGAACCGCGTGCGCTGGAGCCACCAGTGAGCGGCCAGTAGCTCATTGAGGCCCTTTGTGTTGTATGCGCTTGGTTTCAAGCTTCTAAGACCTTCCAATTTCAAGCTATGAAGGAAAAGTGAAGACACGTTTACTTTTCATATTTCATGACAGTTGGCTGAGACGGCCAAAACATGCGCTCGTGGAAACTTTTTTCAAAATCCACTTTGGGCTTGTAAGATGTTGTAAAGTGACTTTCTGTCACAATGCAGTACATGCACCTCAACACCCAACTTCAAGAACACCACATCAGAGTGAATGATGCGACTGAACCGCGTGCGCTGGAGCCACCAGTGAGCGGCCAGTAGCTCATTGAGGCCCTTTGTGTTGTATGCGCTTGGTTTCAAGCTTCTAAGACCTTCCAATTTCAAGCTATGAAGGAAAAGTGAAGACACGTTTACTTTTCATATTTCATGACAGTTGGCTGAGACGGCCAAAACATGCGCTCGTGGAAACTTTTTTCAAAATCCACTTTGGGCTTGTAAGATGTTGTAAAGTGACTTTCTGTCACAATGCAGTACATGCACCTCAACACCCAACTTCATGAACACCACATCAGAGTGAATGATGCGACTGAACCGCGTGCGCTGGAGCCACCAGTGAGCGGCCAGTAGCTCATTGAGGCCCTTTGTGTTGTATGCGCTTGGTTTCAAGCTTCTAAGACCTTCCAATTTCAAGCTATGAAGGAAAAGTGAAGACACGTTTACTTTTCATATTTCATGACAGTTGGCTGAGACGGCCAAAACATGCGCTCGTGGAAACTTTTTTCAAAATCCACTTTGGGCTTGTAAGATGTTGTAAAGTGACTTTCTGTCACAATGCAGTACATGCACCTCAACACCCAACTTCATGAACACCACATCAGAGTGAATGATGCGACTGAACCGCGTGCGCTGGAGCCACCAGTGAGCGGCCAGTAGCTCATTGAGGCCCTTTGTGTTGTATGCGCTTGGTTTCAAGCTTCTAAGACCTTCCAATTTCAAGCTATGAAGGAAAAGTGAAGACACGTTTACTTTTCATATTTCATGACAGTTGGCTGAGACGGCCAAAACATGCGCTCGTGGAAACTTTTTTCAAAATCCACTTTGGGCTTGTAAGATGTTGTAAAGTGACTTTCTGTCACAATGCAGTACATGCACCTCAACACCCAACTTCAAGAACACCACATCAGAGTGAATGATGCGACTGAACCGCGTGCGCTGGAGCCACCAGTGAGCGGCCAGTAGCTCATTGAGGCCCTTTGTGTTGTATGCGCTTGGTTTCAAGCTTCTAAGACCTTCCAATTTCAAGCTATGAAGGAAAAGTGAAGACACGTTTACTTTTCATATTTCATGACAGTTGGCTGAGACGGCCAAAACATGCGCTCGTGGAAACTTTTTTCAAAATCCACTTTGGGCTTGTAAGATGTTGTAAAGTGACTTTCTGTCACAATGCAGTACATGCACCTCAACACCCAACTTCATGAACACCACATCAGAGTGAATGATGCGACTGAACCGCGTGCGCTGGAGCCACCAGTGAGCGGCCAGTAGCTCATTGAGGCCCTTTGTGTTGTATGCGCTTGGTTTCAAGCTTCTAAGACCTTCCAATTTCAAGCTATGAAGGAAAAGTGAAGACACGTTTACTTTTCATATTTCATGACAGTTGGCTGAGACGGCCAAAACATGCGCTCGTGGAAACTTTTTTCAAAATCCACTTTGGGCTTGTAAGATGTTGTAAAGTGACTTTCTGTCACAATGCAGTACATGCACCTCAACACCCAACTTCAAGAACACCACATCAGAGTGAATGATGCGACTGAACCGCGTGCGCTGGAGCCACCAGTGAGCGGCCAGTAGCTCATTGAGGCCCTTTGTGTTGTATGCGCTTGGTTTCAAGCTTCTAAGACCTTCCAATTTCAAGCTATGAAGGAAAAGTGAAGACACGTTTACTTTTCATATTTCATGACAGTTGGCTGAGACGGCCAAAACATGCGCTCGTGGAAACTTTTTTCAAAATCCACTTTGGGCTTGTAAGATGTTGTAAGTGACTTTCTGTCACAATGCAGTACATGCACCTCAACACCCAACTTCAAGAACACCACATCAGAGTGAATGATGCGACTGAACCGCGTGCGCTGGAGCCACCAGTGAGCGGCCAGTAGCTCATTGAGGCCCTTTGTGTTGTATGCGCTTGGTTTCAAGCTTCTAAGACCTTCCAATTTCAAGCTATGAAGGAAAAGTGAAGACACGTTTACTTTTCATATTTCATGACAGTTGGCTGAGACGGCCAAAACATGCGCTCGTGGAAACTTTTTTTCAAAATCCACTTTGGGCTTGTAAGATGTTGTAAAGTGACTTTCTGTCACAATGCAGTACATGCACCTCAACACCCAACTTCATGAACACCACATCAGAGTGAATGATGCGACTGAACCGCGTGCGCTGGAGCCACCAGTGAGCGGCCAGTAGCTCATTGAGGCCCTTTGTGTTGTATGCGCTTGGTTTCAAGCTTCTAAGACCTTCCAATTTCAAGCTATGAAGGAAAAGTGAAGACACGTTTACTTTTCATATTTCATGACAGTTGGCTGAGACGGCCAAAACATGCGCTCGTGGAAACTTTTTTCAAAATCCACTTTGGGCTTGTAAGATGTTGTAAAGTGACTTTCTGTCACAATGCAGTACATGCACCTCAACACCCAACTTCAAGAACACCACATCAGAGTGAATGATGCGACTGAACCGCGTGCGCTGGAGCCACCAGTGAGCGGCCAGTAGCTCATTGAGGCCCTTTGTGTTGTATGCGCTTGGTTTCAAGCTTCTAAGACCTTCCAATTTCAAGCTATGAAGGAAAAGTGAAGACACGTTTACTTTTCATATTTCATGACAGTTGGCTGAGACGGCCAAAACATGCGCTCGTGGAAACTTTTTTCAAAATCCACTTTGGGCTTGTAAGATGTTGTAAAGTGACTTTCTGTCACAATGCAGTACATGCACCTCAACACCCAACTTCAAGAACACCACATCAGAGTGAATGATGCGACTGAACCGCGTGCGCTGGAGCCACCAGTGAGCGGCCAGTAGCTCATTGAGGCCCTTTGTGTTGTATGCGCTTGGTTTCAAGCTTCTAAGACCTTCCAATTTCAAGCTATGAAGGAAAAGTGAAGACACGTTTACTTTTCATATTTCATGACAGTTGGCTGAGACGGCCAAAACATGCGCTCGTGGAAACTTTTTTCAAAATCCACTTTGGGCTTGTAAGATGTTGTAAAGTGACTTTCTGTCACAATGCAGTACATGCACCTCAACACCCAACTTCAAGAACACCACATCAGAGTGAATGATGCGACTGAACCGCGTGCGCTGGAGCCACCAGTGAGCGGCCAGTAGCTCATTGAGGCCCTTTGTGTTGTATGCGCTTGGTTTCAAGCTTCTAAGACCTTCCAATTTCAAGCTATGAAGGAAAAGTGAAGACACGTTTACTTTTCATATTTCATGACAGTTGGCTGAGACGGCCAAAACATGCGCTCGTGGAAACTTTTTTCAAAATCCACTTTGGGCTTGTAAGATGTTGTAAAGTGACTTTCTGTCACAATGCAGTACATGCACCTCAACACCCAACTTCATGAACACCACATCAGAGTGAATGATGCGACTGAACCGCGTGCGCTGGAGCCACCAGTGAGCGGCCAGTAGCTCATTGAGGCCCTTTGTGTTGTATGCGCTTGGTTTCAAGCTTCTAAGACCTTCCAATTTCAAGCTATGAAGGAAAAGTGAAGACACGTTTACTTTTCATATTTCATGACAGTTGGCTGAGACGGCCAAAACATGCGCTCGTGGAAACTTTTTTCAAAATCCACTTTGGGCTTGTAAGATGTTGTAAAGTGACTTTCTGTCACAATGCAGTACATGCACCTCAACACCCAACTTCATGAACACCACATCAGAGTGAATGATGCGACTGAACCGCGTGCGCTGGAGCCACCAGTGAGCGGCCAGTAGCTCATTGAGGCCCTTTGTGTTGTATGCGCTTGGTTTCAAGCTTCTAAGACCTTCCAATTTCAAGCTATGAAGGAAAAGTGAAGACACGTTTACTTTTCATATTTCATGACAGTTGGCTGAGACGGCCAAAACATGCGCTCGTGGAAACTTTTTTCAAAATCCACTTTGGGCTTGTAAGATGTTGTAAAGTGACTTTCTGTCACAATGCAGTACATGCACCTCAACACCCAACTTCAAGAACACCACATCAGAGTGAATGATGCGACTGAACCGCGTGCGCTGGAGCCACCAGTGAGCGGCCAGTAGCTCATTGAGGCCCTTTGTGTTGTATGCGCTTGGTTTCAAGCTTCTAAGACCTTCCAATTTCAAGCTATGAAGGAAAAGTGAAGACACGTTTACTTTTCATATTTCATGACAGTTGGCTGAGACGGCCAAAACATGCGCTCGTGGAAACTTTTTTCAAAATCCACTTTGGGCTTGTAAGATGTTGTAAAGTGACTTTCTGTCACAATGCAGTACATGCACCTCAACACCCAACTTCATGAACACCACATCAGAGTGAATGATGCGACTGAACCGCGTGCGCTGGAGCCACCAGTGAGCGGCCAGTAGCTCATTGAGGCCCTTTGTGTTGTATGCGCTTGGTTTCAAGCTTCTAAGACCTTCCAATTTCAAGCTATGAAGGAAAAGTGAAGACACGTTTACTTTTCATATTTCATGACAGTTGGCTGAGACGGCCAAAACATGCGCTCGTGGAAACTTTTTTCAAAATCCACTTTGGGCTTGTAAGATGTTGTAAAGTGACTTTCTGTCACAATGCAGTACATGCACCTCAACACCCAACTTCATGAACACCACATCAGAGTGAATGATGCGACTGAACCGCGTGCGCTGGAGCCACCAGTGAGCGGCCAGTAGCTCATTGAGGCCCTTTGTGTTGTATGCGCTTGGTTTCAAGCTTCTAAGACCTTCCAATTTCAAGCTATGAAGGAAAAGTGAAGACACGTTTACTTTTCATATTTCATGACAGTTGGCTGAGACGGCCAAAACATGCGCTCGTGGAAACTTTTTTCAAAATCCACTTTGGGCTTGTAAGATGTTGTAAAGTGACTTTCTGTCACAATGCAGTACATGCACCTCAACACCCAACTTCAAGAACACCACATCAGAGTGAATGATGCGACTGAACCGCGTGCGCTGGAGCCACCAGTGAGCGGCCAGTAGCTCATTGAGGCCCTTTGTGTTGTATGCGCTTGGTTTCAAGCTTCTAAGACCTTCCAATTTCAAGCTATGAAGGAAAAGTGAAGACACGTTTACTTTTCATATTTCATGACAGTTGGCTGAGACGGCCAAAACATGCGCTCGTGGAAACTTTTTTCAAAATCCACTTTGGGCTTGTAAGATGTTGTAAAGTGACTTTCTGTCACAATGCAGTACATGCACCTCAACACCCAACTTCATGAACACCACATCAGAGTGAATGATGCGACTGAACCGCGTGCGCTGGAGCCACCAGTGAGCGGCCAGTAGCTCATTGAGGCCCTTTGTGTTGTATGCGCTTGGTTTCAAGCTTCTAAGACCTTCCAATTTCAAGCTATGAAGGAAAAGTGAAGACACGTTTACTTTTCATATTTCATGACAGTTGGCTGAGACGGCCAAAACATGCGCTCGTGGAAACTTTTTTCAAAATCCACTTTGGGCTTGTAAGATGTTGTAAAGTGACTTTCTGTCACAATGCAGTACATGCACCTCAACACCCAACTTCATGAACACCACATCAGAGTGAATGATGCGACTGAACCGCGTGCGCTGGAGCCACCAGTGAGCGGCCAGTAGCTCATTGAGGCCCTTTGTGTTGTATGCGCTTGGTTTCAAGCTTCTAAGACCTTCCAATTTCAAGCTATGAAGGAAAAGTGAAGTCACGTTTACTTTTCATATTTCATGACAGTTGGCTGAGACGGCCAAAACATACGCTCGTGGAAACTTTTTTCAAAATCCACTTTGGGCTTGTAAGATGTTGTAAAGTGACTTTCTGTCACAATGCAGTACATGCACCTCAACACCCAACTTCAAGAACACCACATCAGAGTGAATGATGCGACTGAACCGCGTGCGCTGGAGCCACCAGTGAGCGGCCAGTAGCTCATTGAGGCCCTTTGTGTTGTATGCGCTTGGTTTCAAGCTTCTAAGACCTTCCAATTTCAAGCTATGAAGGAAAAGTGAAGACACGTTTACTTTTCATATTTCATGACAGTTGGCTGAGACGGCCAAAACATGCGCTCGTGGAAACTTTTTTCAAAATCCACTTTGGGCTTGTAAGATGTTGTAAAGTGACTTTCTGTCACAATGCAGTACATGCACCTCAACACCCAACTTCATGAACACCACATCAGAGTGAATGATGCGACTGAACCGCGTGCGCTGGAGCCACCAGTGAGCGGCCAGTAGCTCATTGAGGCCCTTTGTGTTGTATGCGCTTGGTTTCAAGCTTCTAAGACCTTCCAATTTCAAGCTATGAAGGAAAAGTGAAGACACGTTTACTTTTCATATTTCATGACAGTTGGCTGAGACGGCCAAAACATGCGCTCGTGGAAACTTTTTTCAAAATCCACTTTGGGCTTGTAAGATGTTGTAAAGTGACTTTCTGTCACAATGCAGTACATGCACCTCAACACCCAACTTCAAGAACACCACATCAGAGTGAATGATGCGACTGAACCGCGTGCGCTGGAGCCACCAGTGAGCGGCCAGTAGCTCATTGAGGCCCTTTGTGTTGTATGCGCTTGGTTTCAAGCTTCTAAGACCTTCCAATTTCAAGCTATGAAGGAAAAGTGAAGACACGTTTACTTTTCATATTTCATGACAGTTGGCTGAGACGGCCAAAACATGCGCTCGTGGAAACTTTTTTCAAAATCCACTTTGGGCTTGTAAGATGTTGTAAAGTGACTTTCTGTCACAATGCAGTACATGCACCTCAACACCCAACTTCATGAACACCACATCAGAGTGAATGATGCGACTGAACCGCGTGCGCTGGAGCCACCAGTGAGCGGCCAGTAGCTCATTGAGGCCCTTTGTGTTGTATGCGCTTGGTTTCAAGCTTCTAAGACCTTCCAATTTCAAGCTATGAAGGAAAAGTGAAGACACGTTTACTTTTCATATTTCATGACAGTTGGCTGAGACGGCCAAAACATGCGCTCGTGGAAACTTTTTTCAAAATCCACTTTGGGCTTGTAAGATGTTGTAAAGTGACTTTCTGTCACAATGCAGTACATGCACCTCAACACCCAACTTCAAGAACACCACATCAGAGTGAATGATGCGACTGAACCGCGTGCGCTGGAGCCACCAGTGAGCGGCCAGTAGCTCATTGAGGCCCTTTGTGTTGTATGCGCTTGGTTTCAAGCTTCTAAGACCTTCCAATTTCAAGCTATGAAGGAAAAGTGAAGACACGTTTACTTTTCATATTTCATGACAGTTGGCTGAGACGGCCAAAACATGCGCTCGTGGAAACTTTTTTCAAAATCCACTTTGGGCTTGTAAGATGTTGTAAAGTGACTTTCTGTCACAATGCAGTACATGCACCTCAACACCCAACTTCATGAACACCACATCAGAGTGAATGATGCGACTGAACCGCGTGCGCTGGAGCCACCAGTGAGCGGCCAGTAGCTCATTGAGGCCCTTTGTGTTGTATGCGCTTGGTTTCAAGCTTCTAAGACCTTCCAATTTCAAGCTATGAAGGAAAAGTGAAGACACGTTTACTTTTCATATTTCATGACAGTTGGCTGAGACGGCCAAAACATGCGCTCGTGGAAACTTTTTTCAAAATCCACTTTGGGCTTGTAAGATGTTGTAAAGTGACTTTCTGTCACAATGCAGTACATGCACCTCAACACCCAACTTCATGAACACCACATCAGAGTGAATGATGCGACTGAACCGCGTGCGCTGGAGCCACCAGTGAGCGGCCAGTAGCTCATTGAGGCCCTTTGTGTTGTATGCGCTTGGTTTCAAGCTTCTAAGACCTTCCAATTTCAAGCTATGAAGGAAAAGTGAAGACACGTTTACTTTTCATATTTCATGACAGTTGGCTGAGACGGCCAAAACATGCGCTCGTGGAAACTTTTTTCAAAATCCACTTTGGGCTTGTAAGATGTTGTAAAGTGACTTTCTGTCACAATGCAGTACATGCACCTCAACACCCAACTTCAAGAACACCACATCAGAGTGAATGATGCGACTGAACCGCGTGCGCTGGAGCCACCAGTGAGCGGCCAGTAGCTCATTGAGGCCCTTTGTGTTGTATGCGCTTGGTTTCAAGCTTCTAAGACCTTCCAATTTCAAGCTATGAAGGAAAAGTGAAGACACGTTTACTTTTCATATTTCATGACAGTTGGCTGAGACGGCCAAAACATGCGCTCGTGGAAACTTTTTTCAAAATCCACTTTGGGCTTGTAAGATGTTGTAAAGTGACTTTCTGTCACAATGCAGTACATGCACCTCAACACCCAACTTCAAGAACACCACATCAGAGTGAATGATGCGACTGAACCGCGTGCGCTGGAGCCACCAGTGAGCGGCCAGTAGCTCATTGAGGCCCTTTGTGTTGTATGCGCTTGGTTTCAAGCTTCTAAGACCTTCCAATTTCAAGCTATGAAGGAAAAGTGAAGACACGTTTACTTTTCATATTTCATGACAGTTGGCTGAGACGGCCAAAACATGCGCTCGTGGAAACTTTTTTCAAAATCCACTTTGGGCTTGTAAGATGTTGTAAAGTGACTTTCTGTCACAATGCAGTACATGCACCTCAACACCCAACTTCATGAACACCACATCAGAGTGAATGATGCGACTGAACCGCGTGCGCTGGAGCCACCAGTGAGCGGCCAGTAGCTCATTGAGGCCCTTTGTGTTGTATGCGCTTGGTTTCAAGCTTCTAAGACCTTCCAATTTCAAGCTATGAAGGAAAAGTGAAGACACGTTTACTTTTCATATTTCATGACAGTTGGCTGAGACGGCCAAAACATGCGCTCGTGGAAACTTTTTTCAAAATCCACTTTGGGCTTGTAAGATGTTGTAAAGTGACTTTCTGTCACAATGCAGTACATGCACCTCAACACCCAACTTCATGAACACCACATCAGAGTGAATGATGCGACTGAACCGCGTGCGCTGGAGCCACCAGTGAGCGGCCAGTAGCTCATTGAGGCCCTTTGTGTTGTATGCGCTTGGTTTCAAGCTTCTAAGACCTTCCAATTTCAAGCTATGAAGGAAAAGTGAAGACACGTTTACTTTTCATATTTCATGACAGTTGGCTGAGACGGCCAAAACATGCGCTCGTGGAAACTTTTTTCAAAATCCACTTTGGGCTTGTAAGATGTTGTAAAGTGACTTTCTGTCACAATGCAGTACATGCACCTCAACACCCAACTTCAAGAACACCACATCAGAGTGAATGATGCGACTGAACCGCGTGCGCTGGAGCCACCAGTGAACGGCCAGTAGCTCATTGAGGCCCTTTGTGTTGTATGCGCTTGGTTTCAAGCTTCTAAGACCTTCCAATTTCAAGCTATGAAGGAAAAGTGAAGACACGTTTACTTTTCATATTTCATGACAGTTGGCTGAGACGGCCAAAACATGCGCTCGTGGAAACTTTTTTCAAAATCCACTTTGGGCTTGTAAGATGTTGTAAAGTGACTTTCTGTCACAATGCAGTACATGCACCTCAACACCCAACTTCATGAACACCACATCAGAGTGAATGATGCGACTGAACCGCGTGCGCTGGAGCCACCAGTGAGCGGCCAGTAGCTCATTGAGGCCCTTTGTGTTGTATGCGCTTGGTTTCAAGCTTCTAAGACCTTCCAATTTCAAGCTATGAAGGAAAAGTGAAGACACGTTTACTTTTCATATTTCATGACAGTTGGCTGAGACGGCCAAAACATGCGCTCGTGGAAACTTTTTTCAAAATCCACTTTGGGCTTGTAAGATGTTGTAAAGTGACTTTCTGTCACAATGCAGTACATGCACCTCAACACCCAACTTCATGAACACCACATCAGAGTGAATGATGCGACTGAACCGCGTGCGCTGGAGCCACCAGTGAGCGGCCAGTAGCTCATTGAGGCCCTTTGTGTTGTATGCGCTTGGTTTCAAGCTTCTAAGACCTTCCAATTTCAAGCTATGAAGGAAAAGTGAAGACACGTTTACTTTTCATATTTCATGACAGTTGGCTGAGACGGCCAAAACATGCGCTCGTGGAAACTTTTTTCAAAATCCACTTTGGGCTTGTAAGATGTTGTAAAGTGACTTTCTGTCACAATGCAGTACATGCACCTCAACACCCAACTTCAAGAACACCACATCAGAGTGAATGATGCGACTGAACCGCGTGCGCTGGAGCCACCAGTGAGCGGCCAGTAGCTCATTGAGGCCCTTTGTGTTGTATGCGCTTGGTTTCAAGCTTCTAAGACCTTCCAATTTCAAGCTATGAAGGAAAAGTGAAGACACGTTTACTTTTCATATTTCATGACAGTTGGCTGAGACGGCCAAAACATGCGCTCGTGGAAACTTTTTTCAAAATCCACTTTGGGCTTGTAAGATGTTGTAAAGTGACTTTCTGTCACAATGCAGTACATGCACCTCAACACCCAACTTCATGAACACCACATCAGAGTGAATGATGCGACTGAACCGCGTGCGCTGGAGCCACCAGTGAGCGGCCAGTAGCTCATTGAGGCCCTTTGTGTTGTATGCGCTTGGTTTCAAGCTTCTAAGACCTTCCAATTTCAAGCTATGAAGGAAAAGTGAAGACACGTTTACTTTTCATATTTCATGACAGTTGGCTGAGACGGCCAAAACATACGCTCGTGGAAACTTTTTTCAAAATCCACTTTGGGCTTGTAAGATGTTGTAAAGTGACTTTCTGTCACAATGCAGTACATGCACCTCAACACCCAACTTCAAGAACACCACATCAGAGTGAATGATGCGACTGAACCGCGTGCGCTGGAGCCACCAGTGAGCGGCCAGTAGCTCATTGAGGCCCTTTGTGTTGTATGCGCTTGGTTTCAAGCTTCTAAGACCTTCCAATTTCAAGCTATGAAGGAAAAGTGAAGACACGTTTACTTTTCATATTTCATGACAGTTGGCTGAGACGGCCAAAACATGCGCTCGTGGAAACTTTTTTCAAAATCCACTTTGGGCTTGTAAGATGTTGTAAAGTGACTTTCTGTCACAATGCAGTACATGCACCTCAACACCCAACTTCAAGAACACCACATCAGAGTGAATGATGCGACTGAACCGCGTGCGCTGGAGCCACCAGTGAGCGGCCAGTAGCTCATTGAGGCCCTTTGTGTTGTATGCGCTTGGTTTCAAGCTTCTAAGACCTTCCAATTTCAAGCTATGAAGGAAAAGTGAAGACACGTTTACTTTTCATATTTCATGACAGTTGGCTGAGACGGCCAAAACATGCGCTCGTGGAAACTTTTTTCAAAATCCACTTTGGGCTTGTAAGATGTTGTAAAGTGACTTTCTGTCACAATGCAGTACATGCACCTCAACACCCAACTTCATGAACACCACATCAGAGTGAATGATGCGACTGAACCGCGTGCGCTGGAGCCACCAGTGAGCGGCCAGTAGCTCATTGAGGCCCTTTGTGTTGTATGCGCTTGGTTTCAAGCTTCTAAGACCTTCCAATTTCAAGCTATGAAGGAAAAGTGAAGACACGTTTACTTTTCATATTTCATGACAGTTGGCTGAGACGGCCAAAACATGCGCTCGTGGAAACTTTTTTCAAAATCCACTTTGGGCTTGTAAGATGTTGTAAAGTGACTTTCTGTCACAATGCAGTACATGCACCTCAACACCCAACTTCATGAACACCACATCAGAGTGAATGATGCGACTGAACCGCGTGCGCTGGAGCCACCAGTGAGCGGCCAGTAGCTCATTGAGGCCCTTTGTGTTGTATGCGCTTGGTTTCAAGCTTCTAAGACCTTCCAATTTCAAGCTATGAAGGAAAAGTGAAGACACGTTTACTTTTCATATTTCATGACAGTTGGCTGAGACGGCCAAAACATGCGCTCGTGGAAACTTTTTTCAAAATCCACTTTGGGCTTGTAAGATGTTGTAAAGTGACTTTCTGTCACAATGCAGTACATGCACCTCAACACCCAACTTCAAGAACACCACATCAGAGTGAATGATGCGACTGAACCGCGTGCGCTGGAGCCACCAGTGAGCGGCCAGTAGCTCATTGAGGCCCTTTGTGTTGTATGCGCTTGGTTTCAAGCTTCTAAGACCTTCCAATTTCAAGCTATGAAGGAAAAGTGAAGACACGTTTACTTTTCATATTTCATGACAGTTGGCTGAGACGGCCAAAACATGCGCTCGTGGAAACTTTTTTCAAAATCCACTTTGGGCTTGTAAGATGTTGTAAAGTGACTTTCTGTCACAATGCAGTACATGCACCTCAACACCCAACTTCATGAACACCACATCAGAGTGAATGATGCGACTGAACCGCGTGCGCTGGAGCCACCAGTGAGCGGCCAGTAGCTCATTGAGGCCCTTTGTGTTGTATGCGCTTGGTTTCAAGCTTCTAAGACCTTCCAATTTCAAGCTATGAAGGAAAAGTGAAGACACGTTTACTTTTCATATTTCATGACAGTTGGCTGAGACGGCCAAAACATGCGCTCGTGGAAACTTTTTTCAAAATCCACTTTGGGCTTGTAAGATGTTGTAAAGTGACTTTCTGTCACAATGCAGTACATGCACCTCAACACCCAACTTCAAGAACACCACATCAGAGTGAATGATGCGACTGAACCGCGTGCGCTGGAGCCACCAGTGAGCGGCCAGTAGCTCATTGAGGCCCTTTGTGTTGTATGCGCTTGGTTTCAAGCTTCTAAGACCTTCCAATTTCAAGCTATGAAGGAAAAGTGAAGACACGTTTACTTTTCATATTTCATGACAGTTGGCTGAGACGGCCAAAACATGCGCTCGTGGAAACTTTTTTCAAAATCCACTTTGGGCTTGTAAGATGTTGTAAAGTGACTTTCTGTCACAATGCAGTACATGCACCTCAACACCCAACTTCATGAACACCACATCAGAGTGAATGATGCGACTGAACCGCGTGCACTGGAGCCACCAGTGAGCGGCCAGTAGCTCATTGAGGCCCTTTGTGTTGTATGCGCTTGGTTTCAAGCTTCTAAGACCTTCCAATTTCAAGCTATGAAGGAAAAGTGAAGACACGTTTACTTTTCATATTTCATGACAGTTGGCTGAGACGGCCAAAACATGCGCTCGTGGAAACTTTTTTCAAAATCCACTTTGGGCTTGTAAGATGTTGTAAAGTGACTTTCTGTCACAATGCAGTACATGCACCTCAACACCCAACTTCATGAACACCACATCAGAGTGAATGATGCGACTGAACCGCGTGCGCTGGAGCCACCAGTGAGCGGCCAGTAGCTCATTGAGGCCCTTTGTGTTGTATGCGCTTGGTTTCAAGCTTCTAAGACCTTCCAATTTCAAGCTATGAAGGAAAAGTGAAGACACGTTTACTTTTCATATTTCATGACAGTTGGCTGAGACGGCCAAAACATGCGCTCGTGGAAACTTTTTTCAAAATCCACTTTGGGCTTGTAAGATGTTGTAAAGTGACTTTCTGTCACAATGCAGTACATGCACCTCAACACCCAACTTCAAGAACACCACATCAGAGTGAATGATGCGACTGAACCGCGTGCGCTGGAGCCACCAGTGAGCGGCCAGTAGCTCATTGAGGCCCTTTGTGTTGTATGCGCTTGGTTTCAAGCTTCTAAGACCTTCCAATTTCAAGCTATGAAGGAAAAGTGAAGACACGTTTACTTTTCATATTTCATGACAGTTGGCTGAGACGGCCAAAACATGCGCTCGTGGAAACTTTTTTCAAAATCCACTTTGGGCTTGTAAGATGTTGTAAAGTGACTTTCTGTCACAATGCAGTACATGCACCTCAACACCCAACTTCATGAACACCACATCAGAGTGAATGATGCGACTGAACCGCGTGCGCTGGAGCCACCAGTGAGCGGCCAGTAGCTCATTGAGGCCCTTTGTGTTGTATGCGCTTGGTTTCAAGCTTCTAAGACCTTCCAATTTCAAGCTATGAAGGAAAAGTGAAGACACGTTTACTTTTCATATTTCATGACAGTTGGCTGAGACGGCCAAAACATGCGCTCGTGGAAACTTTTTTCAAAATCCACTTTGGGCTTGTAAGATGTTGTAAAGTGACTTTCTGTCACAATGCAGTACATGCACCTCAACACCCAACTTCAAGAACACCACATCAGAGTGAATGATGCGACTGAACCGCGTGCGCTGGAGCCACCAGTGAGCGGCCAGTAGCTCATTGAGGCCCTTTGTGTTGTATGCGCTTGGTTTCAAGCTTCTAAGACCTTCCAATTTCAAGCTATGAAGGAAAAGTGAAGACACGTTTACTTTTCATATTTCATGACAGTTGGCTGAGACGGCCAAAACATGCGCTCGTGGAAACTTTTTTCAAAATCCACTTTGGGCTTGTAAGATGTTGTAAAGTGACTTTCTGTCACAATGCAGTACATGCACCTCAACACCCAACTTCATGAACACCACATCAGAGTGAATGATGCGACTGAACCGCGTGCGCTGGAGCCACCAGTGAGCGGCCAGTAGCTCATTGAGGCCCTTTGTGTTGTATGCGCTTGGTTTCAAGCTTCTAAGACCTTCCAATTTCAAGCTATGAAGGAAAAGTGAAGACACGTTTACTTTTCATATTTCATGACAGTTGGCTGAGACGGCCAAAACATGCGCTCGTGGAAACTTTTTTCAAAATCCACTTTGGGCTTGTAAGATGTTGTAAAGTGACTTTCTGTCACAATGCAGTACATGCACCTCAACACCCAACTTCATGAACACCACATCAGAGTGAATGATGCGACTGAACCGCGTGCGCTGGAGCCACCAGTGAGCGGCCAGTAGCTCATTGAGGCCCTTTGTGTTGTATGCGCTTGGTTTCAAGCTTCTAAGACCTTCCAATTTCAAGCTATGAAGGAAAAGTGAAGACACGTTTACTTTTCATATTTCATGACAGTTGGCTGAGACGGCCAAAACATGCGCTCGTGGAAACTTTTTTCAAAATCCACTTTGGGCTTGTAAGATGTTGTAAATTGACTTTCTGTCACAATGCAGTACATGCACCTCAACACCCAACTTCAAGAACACCACATCAGAGTGAATGATGCGACTGAACCGCGTGCGCTGGAGCCACCAGTGAGCGGCCAGTAGCTCATTGAGGCCCTTTGTGTTGTATGCGCTTGGTTTCAAGCTTCTAAGACCTTCCAATTTCAAGCTATGAAGGAAAAGTGAAGACACGTTTACTTTTCATGTTTCATGACAGTTGGCTGAGACGGCCAAAACATGCGCTCGTGGAAACTTTTTTCAAAATCCACTTTGGGCTTGTAAGATGTTGTAAAGTGACTTTCTGTCACAATGCAGTACATGCACCTCAACACCCAACTTCATGAACACCACATCAGAGTGAATGATGCGACTGAACCGCGTGCGCTGGAGCCACCAGTGAGCGGCCAGTAGCTCATTGAGGCCCTTTGTGTTGTATGCGCTTGGTTTCAAGCTTCTAAGACCTTCCAATTTCAAGCTATGAAGGAAAAGTGAAGACACGTTTACTTTTCATATTTCATGACAGTTGGCTGAGACGGCCAAAACATGCGCTCGTGGAAACTTTTTTCAAAATCCACTTTGGGCTTGTAAGATGTTGTAAAGTGACTTTCTGTCACAATGCAGTACATGCACCTCAACACCCAACTTCATGAACACCACATCAGAGTGAATGATGCGACTGAACCGCGTGCGCTGGAGCCACCAGTGAGCGGCCAGTAGCTCATTGAGGCCCTTTGTGTTGTATGCGCTTGGTTTCAAGCTTCTAAGACCTTCCAATTTCAAGCTATGAAGGAAAAGTGAAGACACGTTTACTTTTCATATTTCATGACAGTTGGCTGAGACGGCCAAAACATGCGCTCGTGGAAACTTTTTTCAAAATCCACTTTGGGCTTGTAAGATGTTGTAAAGTGACTTTCTGTCACAATGCAGTACATGCACCTCAACACCCAACTTCATGAACACCACATCAGAGTGAATGATGCGACTGAACCGCGTGCGCTGGAGCCACCAGTGAGCGGCCAGTAGCTCATTGAGGCCCTTTGTGTTGTATGCGCTTGGTTTCAAGCTTCTAAGACCTTCCAATTTCAAGCTATGAAGGAAAAGTGAAGACACGTTTACTTTTCATATTTCATGACAGTTGGCTGAGACGGCCAAAACATGCGCTCGTGGAAACTTTTTTCAAAATCCACTTTGGGCTTGTAAGATGTTGGTAAGTGACTTTCTGTCACAATGCAGTACATGCACCTCAACACCCAACTTCATGAACACCACATCAGAGTGAATGATGCGACTGAACCGCGTGCGCTGGAGCCACCAGTGAGCGGCCAGTAGCTCATTGAGGCCCTTTGTGTTGTATGCGCTTGGTTTCAAGCTTCTAAGACCTTCCAATTTCAAGCTATGAAGGAAAAGTGAAGACACGTTTACTTTTCATATTTCATGACAGTTGGCTGAGACGGCCAAAACATGCGCTCGTGGAAACTTTTTTCAAAATCCACTTTGGGCTTGTAAGATGTTGTAAAGTGACTTTCTGTCACAATGCAGTACATGCACCTCAACACCCAACTTCATGAACACCACATCAGAGTGAATGATGCGACTGAACCGCGTGCGCTGGAGCCACCAGTGAGCGGCCAGTAGCTCATTGAGGCCCTTTGTGTTGTATGCGCTTGGTTTCAAGCTTCTAAGACCTTCCAATTTCAAGCTATGAAGGAAAAGTGAAGACACGTTTACTTTTCATATTTCATGACAGTTGGCTGAGACGGCCAAAACATGCGCTCGTGGAAACTTTTTTCAAAATCCACTTTGGGCTTGTAAGATGTTGTAAAGTGACTTTCTGTCACAATGCAGTACATGCACCTCAACACCCAACTTCATGAACACCACATCAGAGTGAATGATGCGACTGAACCGCGTGCGCTGGAGCCACCAGTGAGCGGCCAGTAGCTCATTGAGGCCCTTTGTGTTGTATGCGCTTGGTTTCAAGCTTCTAAGACCTTCCAATTTCAAGCTATGAAGGAAAAGTGAAGACACGTTTACTTTTCATATTTCATGACAGTTGGCTGAGACGGCCAAAACATGCGCTCGTGGAAACTTTTTTCAAAATCCACTTTGGGCTTGTAAGATGTTGTAAAGTGACTTTCTGTCACAATGCAGTACATGCACCTCAACACCCAACTTCATGAACACCACATCAGAGTGAATGATGCGACTGAACCGCGTGCGCTGGAGCCACCAGTGAGCGGCCAGTAGCTCATTGAGGCCCTTTGTGTTGTATGCGCTTGGTTTCAAGCTTCTAAGACCTTCCAATTTCAAGCTATGAAGGAAAAGTGAAGACACGTTTACTTTTCATATTTCATGACAGTTGGCTGAGACGGCCAAAACATGCGCTCGTGGAAACTTTTTTCAAAATCCACTTTGGGCTTGTAAGATGTTGTAAAGTGACTTTCTGTCACAATGCAGTACATGCACCTCAACACCCAACTTCATGAACACCACATCAGAGTGAATGATGCGACTGAACCGCGTGCGCTGGAGCCACCAGTGAGCGGCCAGTAGCTCATTGAGGCCCTTTGTGTTGTATGCGCTTGGTTTCAAGCTTCTAAGACCTTCCAATTTCAAGCTATGAAGGAAAAGTGAAGACACGTTTACTTTTCATATTTCATGACAGTTGGCTGAGACGGCCAAAACATGCGCTCGTGGAAACTTTTTTCAAAATCCACTTTGGGCTTGTAAGATGTTGTAAAGTGACTTTCTGTCACAATGCAGTACATGCACCTCAACACCCAACTTCAAGAACACCACATCAGAGTGAATGATGCGACTGAACCGCGTGCGCTGGAGCCACCAGTGAGCGGCCAGTAGCTCATTGAGGCCCTTTGTGTTGTATGCGCTTGGTTTCAAGCTTCTAAGACCTTCCAATTTCAAGCTATGAAGGAAAAGTGAAGACACGTTTACTTTTCATATTTCATGACAGTTGGCTGAGACGGCCAAAACATGCGCTCGTGGAAACTTTTTTCAAAATCCACTTTGGGCTTGTAAGATGTTGTAAAGTGACTTTCTGTCACAATGCAGTACATGCACCTCAACACCCAACTTCATGAACACCACATCAGAGTGAATGATGCGACTGAACCGCGTGCGCTGGAGCCACCAGTGAGCGGCCAGTAGCTCATTGAGGCCCTTTGTGTTGTATGCGCTTGGTTTCAAGCTTCTAAGACCTTCCAATTTCAAGCTATGAAGGAAAAGTGAAGACACGTTTACTTTTCATATTTCATGACAGTTGGCTGAGACGGCCAAAACATGCGCTCGTGGAAACTTTTTTCAAAATCCACTTTGGGCTTGTAAGATGTTGTAAAGTGACTTTCTGTCACAATGCAGTACATGCACCTCAACACCCAACTTCATGAACACCACATCAGAGTGAATGATGCGACTGAACCGCGTGCGCTGGAGCCACCAGTGAGCGGCCAGTAGCTCATTGAGGCCCTTTGTGTTGTATGCGCTTGGTTTCAAGCTTCTAAGACCTTCCAATTTCAAGCTATGAAGGAAAAGTGAAGACACGTTTACTTTTCATATTTCATGACAGTTGGCTGAGACGGCCAAAACATGCGCTCGTGGAAACTTTTTTCAAAATCCACTTTGGGCTTGTAAGATGTTGTAAAGTGACTTTCTGTCACAATGCAGTACATGCACCTCAACACCCAACTTCAAGAACACCACATCAGAGTGAATGATGCGACTGAACCGCGTGCGCTGGAGCCACCAGTGAGCGGCCAGTAGCTCATTGAGGCCCTTTGTGTTGTATGCGCTTGGTTTCAAGCTTCTAAGACCTTCCAATTTCAAGCTATGAAGGAAAAGTGAAGACACGTTTACTTTTCATATTTCATGACAGTTGGCTGAGACGGCCAAAACATGCGCTCGTGGAAACTTTTTTCAAAATCCACTTTGGGCTTGTAAGATGTTGTAAAGTGACTTTCTGTCACAATGCAGTACATGCACCTCAACACCCAACTTCATGAACACCACATCAGAGTGAATGATGCGACTGAACCGCGTGCGCTGGAGCCACCAGTGAGCGGCCAGTAGCTCATTGAGGCCCTTTGTGTTGTATGCGCTTGGTTTCAAGCTTCTAAGACCTTCCAATTTCAAGCTATGAAGGAAAAGTGAAGACACGTTTACTTTTCATATTTCATGACAGTTGGCTGAGACGGCCAAAACATGCGCTCGTGGAAACTTTTTTCAAAATCCACTTTGGGCTTGTAAGATGTTGTAAAGTGACTTTCTGTCACAATGCAGTACATGCACCTCAACACCCAACTTCATGAACACCACATCAGAGTGAATGATGCGACTGAACCGCGTGCGCTGGAGCCACCAGTGAGCGGCCAGTAGCTCATTGAGGCCCTTTGTGTTGTATGCGCTTGGTTTCAAGCTTCTAAGACCTTCCAATTTCAAGCTATGAAGGAAAAGTGAAGACACGTTTACTTTTCATATTTCATGACAGTTGGCTGAGACGGCCAAAACATGCGCTCGTGGAAACTTTTTTCAAAATCCACTTTGGGCTTGTAAGATGTTGTAAAGTGACTTTCTGTCACAATGCAGTACATGCACCTCAACACCCAACTTCAAGAACACCACATCAGAGTGAATGATGCGACTGAACCGCGTGCGCTGGAGCCACCAGTGAGCGGCCAGTAGCTCATTGAGGCCCTTTGTGTTGTATGCGCTTGGTTTCAAGCTTCTAAGACCTTCCAATTTCAAGCTATGAAGGAAAAGTGAAGACACGTTTACTTTTCATATTTCATGACAGTTGGCTGAGACGGCCAAAACATGCGCTCGTGGAAACTTTTTTCAAAATCCACTTTGGGCTTGTAAGATGTTGTAAAGTGACTTTCTGTCACAATGCAGTACATGCACCTCAACACCCAACTTCATGAACACCACATCAGAGTGAATGATGCGACTGAACCGCGTGCGCTGGAGCCACCAGTGAGCGGCCAGTAGCTCATTGAGGCCCTTTGTGTTGTATGCGCTTGGTTTCAAGCTTCTAAGACCTTCCAATTTCAAGCTATGAAGGAAAAGTGAAGACACGTTTACTTTTCATATTTCATGACAGTTGGCTGAGACGGCCAAAACATGCGCTCGTGGAAACTTTTTTCAAAATCCACTTTGGGCTTGTAAGATGTTGTAAAGTGACTTTCTGTCACAATGCAGTACATGCACCTCAACACCCAACTTCAAGAACACCACATCAGAGTGAATGATGCGACTGAACCGCGTGCGCTGGAGCCACCAGTGAGCGGCCAGTAGCTCATTGAGGCCCTTTGTGTTGTATGCGCTTGGTTTCAAGCTTCTAAGACCTTCCAATTTCAAGCTATGAAGGAAAAGTGAAGACACGTTTACTTTTCATATTTCATGACAGTTGGCTGAGACGGCCAAAACATGCGCTCGTGGAAACTTTTTTCAAAATCCACTTTGGGCTTGTAAGATGTTGTAAAGTGACTTTCTGTCACAATGCAGTACATGCACCTCAACACCCAACTTCAAGAACACCACATCAGAGTGAATGATGCGACTGAACCGCGTGCGCTGGAGCCACCAGTGAGCGGCCAGTAGCTCATTGAGGCCCTTTGTGTTGTATGCGCTTGGTTTCAAGCTTCTAAGACCTTCCAATTTCAAGCTATGAAGGAAAAGTGAAGACACGTTTACTTTTCATATTTCATGACAGTTGGCTGAGACGGCCAAAACATGCGCTCGTGGAAACTTTTTTCAAAATCCACTTTGGGCTTGTAAGATGTTGTAAAGTGACTTTCTGTCACAATGCAGTACATGCACCTCAACACCCAACTTCATGAACACCACATCAGAGTGAATGATGCGACTGAACCGCGTGCGCTGGAGCCACCAGTGAGCGGCCAGTAGCTCATTGAGGCCCTTTGTGTTGTATGCGCTTGGTTTCAAGCTTCTAAGACCTTCCAATTTCAAGCTATGAAGGAAAAGTGAAGACACGTTTACTTTTCATATTTCATGACAGTTGGCTGAGACGGCCAAAACATGCGCTCGTGGAAACTTTTTTCAAAATCCACTTTGGGCTTGTAAGATGTTGTAAAGTGACTTTCTGTCACAATGCAGTACATGCACCTCAACACCCAACTTCATGAACACCACATCAGAGTGAATGATGCGACTGAACCGCGTGCGCTGGAGCCACCAGTGAGCGGCCAGTAGCTCATTGAGGCCCTTTGTGTTGTATGCGCTTGGTTTCAAGCTTCTAAGACCTTCCAATTTCAAGCTATGAAGGAAAAGTGAAGACACGTTTACTTTTCATATTTCATGACAGTTGGCTGAGACGGCCAAAACATGCGCTCGTGGAAACTTTTTTCAAAATCCACTTTGGGCTTGTAAGATGTTGTAAAGTGACTTTCTGTCACAATGCAGTACATGCACCTCAACACCCAACTTCATGAACACCACATCAGAGTGAATGATGCGACTGAACCGCGTGCGCTGGAGCCACCAGTGAGCGGCCAGTAGCTCATTGAGGCCCTTTGTGTTGTATGCGCTTGGTTTCAAGCTTCTAAGACCTTCCAATTTCAAGCTATGAAGGAAAAGTGAAGACACGTTTACTTTTCATATTTCATGACAGTTGGCTGAGACGGCCAAAACATGCGCTCGTGGAAACTTTTTTCAAAATCCACTTTGGGCTTGTAAGATGTTGTAAAGTGACTTTCTGTCACAATGCAGTACATGCACCTCAACACCCAACTTCATGAACACCACATCAGAGTGAATGATGCGACTGAACCGCGTGCGCTGGAGCCACCAGTGAGCGGCCAGTAGCTCATTGAGGCCCTTTGTGTTGTATGCGCTTGGTTTCAAGCTTCTAAGACCTTCCAATTTCAAGCTATGAAGGAAAAGTGAAGACACGTTTACTTTTCATATTTCATGACAGTTGGCTGAGACGGCCAAAACATGCGCTCGTGGAAACTTTTTTCAAAATCCACTTTGGGCTTGTAAGATGTTGTAAAGTGACTTTCTGTCACAATGCAGTACATGCACCTCAACACCCAACTTCATGAACACCACATCAGAGTGAATGATGCGACTGAACCGCGTGCGCTGGAGCCACCAGTGAGCGGCCAGTAGCTCATTGAGGCCCTTTGTGTTGTATGCGCTTGGTTTCAAGCTTCTAAGACCTTCCAATTTCAAGCTATGAAGGAAAAGTGAAGACACGTTTACTTTTCATATTTCATGACAGTTGGCTGAGACGGCCAAAACATGCGCTCGTGGAAACTTTTTTCAAAATCCACTTTGGGCTTGTAAGATGTTGTAAAGTGACTTTCTGTCACAATGCAGTACATGCACCTCAACACCCAACTTCAAGAACACCACATCAGAGTGAATGATGCGACTGAACCGCGTGCGCTGGAGCCACCAGTGAGCGGCCAGTAGCTCATTGAGGCCCTTTGTGTTGTATGCGCTTGGTTTCAAGCTTCTAAGACCTTCCAATTTCAAGCTATGAAGGAAAAGTGAAGACACGTTTACTTTTCATATTTCATGACAGTTGGCTGAGACGGCCAAAACATGCGCTCGTGGAAACTTTTTTCAAAATCCACTTTGGGCTTGTAAGATGTTGTAAAGTGACTTTCTGTCACAATGCAGTACATGCACCTCAACACCCAACTTCATGAACACCACATCAGAGTGAATGATGCGACTGAACCGCGTGCGCTGGAGCCACCAGTGAGCGGCCAGTAGCTCATTGAGGCCCTTTGTGTTGTATGCGCTTGGTTTCAAGCTTCTAAGACCTTCCAATTTCAAGCTATGAAGGAAAAGTGGACACGTTTACTTTTCATATTTCATGACAGTTGGCTGAGACGGCCAAAACATGCGCTCGTGGAAACTTTTTTCAAAATCCACTTTGGGCTTGTAAGATGTTGTAAAGTGACTTTCTGTCACAATGCAGTACATGCACCTCAACACCCAACTTCATGAACACCACATCAGAGTGAATGATGCGACTGAACCGCGTGCGCTGGAGCCACCAGTGAGCGGCCAGTAGCTCATTGAGGCCCTTTGTGTTGTATGCGCTTGGTTTCAAGCTTCTAAGACCTTCCAATTTCAAGCTATGAAGGAAAAGTGAAGACACGTTTACTTTTCATATTTCATGACAGTTGGCTGAGACGGCCAAAACATGCGCTCGTGGAAACTTTTTTCAAAATCCACTTTGGGCTTGTAAGATGTTGTAAAGTGACTTTCTGTCACAATGCAGTACATGCACCTCAACACCCAACTTCATGAACACCACATCAGAGTGAATGATGCGACTGAACCGCGTGCGCTGGAGCCACCAGTGAGCGGCCAGTAGCTCATTGAGGCCCTTTGTGTTGTATGCGCTTGGTTTCAAGCTTCTAAGACCTTCCAATTTCAAGCTATGAAGGAAAAGTGAAGACACGTTTACTTTTCATATTTCATGACAGTTGGCTGAGACGGCCAAAACATGCGCTCGTGGAAACTTTTTTCAAAATCCACTTTGGGCTTGTAAGATGTTGTAAAGTGACTTTCTGTCACAATGCAGTACATGCACCTCAACACCCAACTTCATGAACACCACATCAGAGTGAATGATGCGACTGAACCGCGTGCGCTGGAGCCACCAGTGAGCGGCCAGTAGCTCATTGAGGCCCTTTGTGTTGTATGCGCTTGGTTTCAAGCTTCTAAGACCTTCCAATTTCAAGCTATGAAGGAAAAGTGAAGACACGTTTACTTTTCATATTTCATGACAGTTGGCTGAGACGGCCAAAACATGCGCTCGTGGAAACTTTTTTCAAAATCCACTTTGGGCTTGTAAGATGTTGTAAAGTGACTTTCTGTCACAATGCAGTACATGCACCTCAACACCCAACTTCATGAACACCACATCAGAGTGAATGATGCGACTGAACCGCGTGCGCTGGAGCCACCAGTGAGCGGCCAGTAGCTCATTGAGGCCCTTTGTGTTGTATGCGCTTGGTTTCAAGCTTCTAAGACCTTCCAATTTCAAGCTATGAAGGAAAAGTGAAGACACGTTTACTTTTCATATTTCATGACAGTTGGCTGAGACGGCCAAAACATGCGCTCGTGGAAACTTTTTTCAAAATCCACTTTGGGCTTGTAAGATGTTGTAAAGTGACTTTCTGTCACAATGCAGTACATGCACCTCAACACCCAACTTCATGAACACCACATCAGAGTGAATGATGCGACTGAACCGCGTGCGCTGGAGCCACCAGTGAGCGGCCAGTAGCTCATTGAGGCCCTTTGTGTTGTATGCGCTTGGTTTCAAGCTTCTAAGACCTTCCAATTTCAAGCTATGAAGGAAAAGTGAAGACACGTTTACTTTTCATATTTCATGACAGTTGGCTGAGACGGCCAAAACATGCGCTCGTGGAAACTTTTTTCAAAATCCACTTTGGGCTTGTAAGATGTTGTAAAGTGACTTTCTGTCACAATGCAGTACATGCACCTCAACACCCAACTTCATGAACACCACATCAGAGTGAATGATGCGACTGAACCGCGTGCGCTGGAGCCACCAGTGAGCGGCCAGTAGCTCATTGAGGCCCTTTGTGTTGTATGCGCTTGGTTTCAAGCTTCTAAGACCTTCCAATTTCAAGCTATGAAGGAAAAGTGAAGACACGTTTACTTTTCATATTTCATGACAGTTGGCTGAGACGGCCAAAACATGCGCTCGTGGAAACTTTTTTCAAAATCCACTTTGGGCTTGTAAGATGTTGTAAAGTGACTTTCTGTCACAATGCAGTACATGCACCTCAACACCCAACTTCATGAACACCACATCAGAGTGAATGATGCGACTGAACCGCGTGCGCTGGAGCCACCAGTGAGCGGCCAGTAGCTCATTGAGGCCCTTTGTGTTGTATGCGCTTGGTTTCAAGCTTCTAAGACCTTCCAATTTCAAGCTATGAAGGAAAAGTGAAGACACGTTTACTTTTCATATTTCATGACAGTTGGCTGAGACGGCCAAAACATGCGCTCGTGGAAACTTTTTTCAAAATCCACTTTGGGCTTGTAAGATGTTGTAAAGTGACTTTCTGTCACAATGCAGTACATGCACCTCAACACCCAACTTCATGAACACCACATCAGAGTGAATGATGCGACTGAACCGCGTGCGCTGGAGCCACCAGTGAGCGGCCAGTAGCTCATTGAGGCCCTTTGTGTTGTATGCGCTTGGTTTCAAGCTTCTAAGACCTTCCAATTTCAAGCTATGAAGGAAAAGTGAAGACACGTTTACTTTTCATATTTCATGACAGTTGGCTGAGACGGCCAAAACATGCGCTCGTGGAAACTTTTTTCAAAATCCACTTTGGGCTTGTAAGATGTTGTAAAGTGACTTTCTGTCACAATGCAGTACATGCACCTCAACACCCAACTTCATGAACACCACATCAGAGTGAATGATGCGACTGAACCGCGTGCGCTGGAGCCACCAGTGAGCGGCCAGTAGCTCATTGAGGCCCTTTGTGTTGTATGCGCTTGGTTTCAAGCTTCTAAGACCTTCCAATTTCAAGCTATGAAGGAAAAGTGAAGACACGTTTACTTTTCATATTTCATGACAGTTGGCTGAGACGGCCAAAACATGCGCTCGTGGAAACTTTTTTCAAAATCCACTTTGGGCTTGTAAGATGTTGTAAAGTGACTTTCTGTCACAATGCAGTACATGCACCTCAACACCCAACTTCATGAACACCACATCAGAGTGAATGATGCGACTGAACCGCGTGCGCTGGAGCCACCAGTGAGCGGCCAGTAGCTCATTGAGGCCCTTTGTGTTGTATGCGCTTGGTTTCAAGCTTCTAAGACCTTCCAATTTCAAGCTATGAAGGAAAAGTGAAGACACGTTTACTTTTCATATTTCATGACAGTTGGCTGAGACGGCCAAAACATGCGCTCGTGGAAACTTTTTTCAAAATCCACTTTGGGCTTGTAAGATGTTGTAAAGTGACTTTCTGTCACAATGCAGTACATGCACCTCAACACCCAACTTCATGAACACCACATCAGAGTGAATGATGCGACTGAACCGCGTGCGCTGGAGCCACCAGTGAGCGGCCAGTAGCTCATTGAGGCCCTTTGTGTTGTATGCGCTTGGTTTCAAGCTTCTAAGACCTTCCAATTTCAAGCTATGAAGGAAAAGTGAAGACACGTTTACTTTTCATATTTCATGACAGTTGGCTGAGACGGCCAAAACATGCGCTCGTGGAAACTTTTTTCAAAATCCACTTTGGGCTTGTAAGATGTTGTAAAGTGACTTTCTGTCACAATGCAGTACATGCACCTCAACACCCAACTTCATGAACACCACATCAGAGTGAATGATGCGACTGAACCGCGTGCGCTGGAGCCACCAGTGAGCGGCCAGTAGCTCATTGAGGCCCTTTGTGTTGTATGCGCTTGGTTTCAAGCTTCTAAGACCTT
>NW_026910789.1:2500-63348 GCF_963854185.1 Sardina pilchardus | reverse complement strand
AGCCAACTGTCATGAAATATGAAAAGTAAACGCGTCTTCACTTTTCCTTCATAGCTTGAAATTGGAAGGTCTTAGAAGCTTGAAACCAAGCGCATACAACACAAGGGGCCTCAATGAGCTACTGGCCGCTCACTGGTGGCTCCAGCGCACGCGGTTCAGTCGCATCATTCACTCTGATGTGGTGTTCATGAAGTTGGGTGTTGAGGTGCATGTACTGCATTGTGACAGAAAGTCACTTTACAACATCTTACAAGCCCAAAGTGGATTTTGAAAAAAGTTTCCACGAGTGCATGTTTTGGCCGTCTCAGCCAACTGTCATGAAATATGAAAAGTAAACGCGTCTTCACTTTTCCTTCATAGCTTGAAATTGGAAGGTCTTAGAAGCTTGAAACCAAGCGCATACAACACAAGGGGCCTCAATGAGCTACTGGCCGCTCACTGGTGGCTCCAGCGCACGCGGTTCAGTCGCATCATTCACTCTGATGTCGGTGTTCATGAAGTTGGGTGTTGAGGTGCATGTACTGCATTGTGACAGAAAGTCACTTTACAACATCTTACAAGCCCAAAGTGGATTTTGAAAAAAGTTTCCACGAGTGCATGTTTTGGCCGTCTCAGCCAACTGTCATGAAATATGAAAAGTAAACGCGTCTTCACTTTTCCTTCATAGCTTGAAATTGGAAGGTCTTAGAAGCTTGAAACCAAGCGCATACAACACAAGGGGCCTCAATGAGCTACTGGCCGCTCACTGGTGGCTCCAGCGCACGCGGTTCAGTCGCATCATTCACTCTGATGTGGTGTTCATGAAGTTGGGTGTTGAGGTGCATGTACTGCATTGTGACAGAAAGTCACTTTACAACATCTTACAAGCCCAAAGTGGATTTTGAAAAAAGTTTCCACGAGTGCATGTTTTGGCCGTCTCAGCCAACTGTCATGAAATATGAAAAGTAAACGCGTCTTCACTTTTCCTTCATAGCTTGAAATTGGAAGGTCTTAGAAGCTTGAAACCAAGCGCATACAACACAAGGGGCCTCAATGAGCTACTGGCCGCTCACTGGTGGCTCCAGCGCACGCGGTTCAGTCGCATCATTCACTCTGATGTGGTGTTCATGAAGTTGGGTGTTGAGGTGCATGTACTGCATTGTGACAGAAAGTCACTTTACAACATCTTACAAGCCCAAAGTGGATTTTGAAAAAAGTTTCCACGAGTGCATGTTTTGGCCGTCTCAGCCAACTGTCATGAAATATGAAAAGTAAACGCGTCTTCACTTTTCCTTCATAGCTTGAAATTGGAAGGTCTTAGAAGCTTGAAACCAAGCGCATACAACACAAGGGGCCTCAATGAGCTACTGGCCGCTCACTGGTGGCTCCAGCGCACGCGGTTCAGTCGCATCATTCACTCTGATGTGGTGTTCATGAAGTTGGGGTGTTGAGGTGCATGTACTGCATTGTGACAGAAAGTCACTTTACAACATCTTACAAGCCCAAAGTGGATTTTGAAAAAAGTTTCCACGAGTGCATGTTTTGGCCGTCTCAGCCAACTGTCATGAAATATGAAAAGTAAACGCGTCTTCACTTTTCCTTCATAGCTTGAAATTGGAAGGTCTTAGAAGCTTGAAACCAAGCGCATACAACACAAGGGGCCTCAATGAGCTACTGGCCGCTCACTGGTGGCTCCAGCGCACGCGGTTCAGTCGCATCATTCACTCTGATGTGGTGTTCATGAAGTTGGGTGTTGAGGTGCATGTACTGCATTGTGACAGAAAGTCACTTTACAACATCTTACAAGCCCAAAGTGGATTTTGAAAAAAGTTTCCACGAGTGCATGTTTTGGCCGTCTCAGCCAACTGTCATGAAATATGAAAAGTAAACGCGTCTTCACTTTTCCTTCATAGCTTGAAATTGGAAGGTCTTAGAAGCTTGAAACCAAGCGCATACAACACAAGGGGCCTCAATGAGCTACTGGCCGCTCACTGGTGGCTCCAGCGCACGCGGTTCAGTCGCATCATTCACTCTGATGTGGTGTTCATGAAGTTGGGTGTTGAGGTGCATGTACTGCATTGTGACAGAAAGTCACTTTACAACATCTTACAAGCCCAAAGTGGATTTTGAAAAAAGTTTCCACGAGTGCATGTTTTGGCCGTCTCAGCCAACTGTCATGAAATATGAAAAGTAAACGCGTCTTCACTTTTCCTTCATAGCTTGAAATTGGAAGGTCTTAGAAGCTTGAAACCAAGCGCATACAACACAAGGGGCCTCAATGAGCTACTGGCCGCTCACTGGTGGCTCCAGCGCACGCGGTTCAGTCGCATCATTCACTCTGATGTGGTGTTCATGAAGTTGGGTGTTGAGGTGCATGTACTGCATTGTGACAGAAAGTCACTTTACAACATCTTACAAGCCCAAAGTGGATTTTGAAAAAAGTTTCCACGAGTGCATGTTTTGGCCGTCTCAGCCAACTGTCATGAAATATGAAAAGTAAACGCGTCTTCACTTTTCCTTCATAGCTTGAAATTGGAAGGTCTTAGAAGCTTGAAACCAAGCGCATACAACACAAGGGGCCTCAATGAGCTACTGGCCGCTCACTGGTGGCTCCAGCGCACGCGGTTCAGTCGCATCATTCACTCTGATGTGGTGTTCATGAAGTTGGGTGTTGAGGTGCATGTACTGCATTGTGACAGAAAGTCACTTTACAACATCTTACAAGCCCAAAGTGGATTTTGAAAAAAGTTTCCACGAGTGCATGTTTTGGCCGTCTCAGCCAACTGTCATGAAATATGAAAAGTAAACGCGTCTTCACTTTTCCTTCATAGCTTGAAATTGGAAGGTCTTAGAAGCTTGAAACCAAGCGCATACAACACAAGGGGCCTCAATGAGCTACTGGCCGCTCACTGGTGGCTCCAGCGCACGCGGTTCAGTCGCATCATTCACTCTGATGTGGTGTTCATGAAGTTGGGTGTTGAGGTGCATGTACTGCATTGTGACAGAAAGTCACTTTACAACATCTTACAAGCCCAAAGTGGATTTTGAAAAAAGTGTCCACGAGTGCATGTTTTGGCCGTCTCAGCCAACTGTCATGAAATATGAAAAGTAAACGCGTCTTCACTTTTCCTTCATAGCTTGAAATTGGAAGGTCTTAGAAGCTTGAAACCAAGCGCATACAACACAAGGGGCCTCAATGAGCTACTGGCCGCTCACTGGTGGCTCCAGCGCACGCGGTTCAGTCGCATCATTCACTCTGATGTGGTGTTCATGAAGTTGGGTGTTGAGGTGCATGTACTGCATTGTGACAGAAAGTCACTTTACAACATCTTACAAGCCCAAAGTGGATTTTGAAAAAAGTTTCCACGAGTGCATGTTTTGGCCGTCTCAGCCAACTGTCATGAAATATGAAAAGTAAACGCGTCTTCACTTTTCCTTCATAGCTTGAAATTGGAAGGTCTTAGAAGCTTGAAACCAAGCGCATACAACACAAGGGGCCTCAATGAGCTACTGGCCGCTCACTGGTGGCTCCAGCGCACGCGGTTCAGTCGCATCATTCACTCTGATGTGGTGTTCATGAAGTTGGGTGTTGAGGTGCATGTACTGCATTGAGACAGAAAGTCACTTTACAACATCTTACAAGCCCAAAGTGGATTTTGAAAAAAGTTTCCACGAGTGCATGTTTTGGCCGTCTCAGCCAACTGTCATGAAATATGAAAAGTAAACGCGTCTTCACTTTTCCTTCATAGCTTGAAATTGGAAGGTCTTAGAAGCTTGAAACCAAGCGCATACAACACAAGGGGCCTCAATGAGCTACTGGCCGCTCACTGGTGGCTCCAGCGCACGCGGTTCAGTCGCATCATTCACTCTGATGTGGTGTTCATGAAGTTGGGTGTTGAGGTGCATGTACTGCATTGTGACAGAAAGTCACTTTACAACATCTTACAAGCCCAAAGTGGATTTTGAAAAAAGTTTCCACGAGTGCATGTTTTGGCCGTCTCAGCCAACTGTCATGAAATATGAAAAGTAAACGCGTCTTCACTTTTCCTTCATAGCTTGAAATTGGAAGGTCTTAGAAGCTTGAAACCAAGCGCATACAACACAAGGGGCCTCAATGAGCTACTGGCCGCTCACTGGTGGCTCCAGCGCACGCGGTTCAGTCGCATCATTCACTCTGATGTGGTGTTCATGAAGTTGGGTGTTGAGGTGCATGTACTGCATTGTGACAGAAAGTCACTTTACAACATCTTACAAGCCCAAAGTGGATTTTGAAAAAAGTTTCCACGAGTGCATGTTTTGGCCGTCTCAGCCAACTGTCATGAAATATGAAAAGTAAACGCGTCTTCACTTTTCCTTCATAGCTTGAAATTGGAAGGTCTTAGAAGCTTGAAACCAAGCGCATACAACACAAGGGGCCTCAATGAGCTACTGGCCGCTCACTGGTGGCTCCAGCGCACGCGGTTCAGTCGCATCATTCACTCTGATGTGGTGTTCATGAAGTTGGGTGTTGAGGTGCATGTACTGCATTGTGACAGAAAGTCACTTTACAACATCTTACAAGCCCAAAGTGGATTTTGAAAAAAGTTTCCACGAGTGCATGTTTTGGCCGTCTCAGCCAACAGTCATGAAATATGAAAAGTAAACGCGTCTTCACTTTTCCTTCATAGCTTGAAATTGGAAGGTCTTAGAAGCTTGAAACCAAGCGCATACAACACAAGGGGCCTCAATGAGCTACTGGCCGCTCACTGGTGGCTCCAGCGCACGCGGTTCAGTCGCATCATTCACTCTGATGTGGTGTTCATGAAGTTGGGTGTTGAGGTGCATGTACTGCATTGTGACAGAAAGTCACTTTACAACATCTTACAAGCCCAAAGTGGATTTTGAAAAAAGTTTCCACGAGTGCATGTTTTGGCCGTCTCAGCCAACTGTCATGAAATATGAAAAGTAAACGCGTCTTCACTTTTCCTTCATAGCTTGAAATTGGAAGGTCTTAGAAGCTTGAAACCAAGCGCATACAACACAAGGGGCCTCAATGAGCTACTGGCCGCTCACTGGTGGCTCCAGCGCACGTGGTTCAGTCGCATCATTCACTCTGATGTGGTGTTCATGAAGTTGGGTGTTGAGGTGCATGTACTGCATTGTGACAGAAAGTCACTTTACAACATCTTACAAGCCCAAAGTGGATTTTGAAAAAAGTTTCCACGAGCGCATGTTTTGGCCGTCTCAGCCAACTGTCATGAAATATGAAAAGTAAACGTGTCTTCACTTGTCCTTCATAGCTTGAAATTGGAAGGTCTTAGAAGCTTGAAACCAAGCGCATACAACACAAGGGGCCTCAATGAGCTACTGGCCGCTCACTGGTGGCTCCAGCGCACGCGGTTCAGTCGCATCATTCACTCTGATGTGGTGTTCATGAAGTTGGGTGTTGAGGTGCATGTACTGCATTGTGACAGAAAGTCACTTTACAACATCTTACAAGCCCAAAGTGGATTTTGAAAAAAGTTTCCACGAGTGCATGTTTTGGCCGTCTCAGCCAACTGTCATGAAATATGAAAAGTAAACGCGTCTTCACTTTTCCTTCATAGCTTGAAATTGGAAGGTCTTAGAAGCTTGAAACCAAGCGCATACAACACAAGGGGCCTCAATGAGCTACTGGCCGCTCACTGGTGGCTCCAGCGCACGCGGTTCAGTCGCATCATTCACTCTGATGTGGTGTTCATGAAGTTGGGTGTTGAGGTGCATGTACTGCATTGAGACAGAAAGTCACTTTACAACATCTTACAAGCCCAAAGTGGATTTTGAAAAAAGTTTCCACGAGTGCATGTTTTGGCCGTCTCAGCCAACTGTCATGAAATATGAAAAGTAAACGCGTCTTCACTTTTCCTTCATAGCTTGAAATTGGAAGGTCTTAGAAGCTTGAAACCAAGCGCATACAACACAAGGGGCCTCAATGAGCTACTGGCCGCTCACTGGTGGCTCCAGCGCACGCGGTTCAGTCGCATCATTCACTCTGATGTGGTGTTCATGAAGTTGGGTGTTGAGGTGCATGTACTGCATTGTGACAGAAAGTCACTTTACAACATCTTACAAGCCCAAAGTGGATTTTGAAAAAAGTTTCCACGAGTGCATGTTTTGGCCGTCTCAGCCAACTGTCATGAAATATGAAAAGTAAACGCGTCTTCACTTTTCCTTCATAGCTTGAAATTGGAAGGTCTTAGAAGCTTGAAACCAAGCGCATACAACACAAGGGGCCTCAATGAGCTACTGGCCGCTCACTGGTGGCTCCAGCGCACGCGGTTCAGTCGCATCATTCACTCTGATGTGGTGTTCATGAAGTTGGGTGTTGAGGTGCATGTACTGCATTGTGACAGAAAGTCACTTTACAACATCTTACAAGCCCAAAGTGGATTTTGAAAAAAGTTTCCACGAGTGCATGTTTTGGCCGTCTCAGCCAACTGTCATGAAATATGAAAAGTAAACGTGTCTTCACTTTTCCTTCATAGCTTGAAATTGGAAGGTCTTAGAAGCTTGAAACCAAGCGCATACAACACAAGGGGCCTCAATGAGCTACTGGCCGCTCACTGGTGGCTCCAGCGCACGCGGTTCAGTCGCATCATTCACTCTGATGTGGTGTTCATGAAGTTGGGTGTTGAGGTGCATGTACTGCATTGTGACAGAAAGTCACTTTACAACATCTTACAAGCCCAAAGTGGATTTTGAAAAAAGTTTCCACGAGTGCATGTTTTGGCCGTCTCAGCCAACTGTCATGAAATATGAAAAGTAAACGCGTCTTCACTTTTCCTTCATAGCTTGAAATTGGAAGGTCTTAGAAGCTTGAAACCAAGCGCATACAACACAAGGGGCCTCAATGAGCTACTGGCGGCTCACTGGTGGCTCCAGCGCACGCGGTTCAGTCGCATCATTCACTCTGATGTGGTGTTCATGAAGTTGGGTGTTGAGGTGCATGTACTGCATTGTGACAGAAAGTCACTTTACAACATCTTACAAGCCCAAAGTGGATTTTGAAAAAAGTTTCCACGAGTGCATGTTTTGGCCGTCTCAGCCAACTGTCATGAAATATGAAAAGTAAACGCGTCTTCACTTTTCCTTCATAGCTTGAAATTGGAAGGTCTTAGAAGCTTGAAACCAAGCGCATACAACACAAGGGGCCTCAATGAGCTACTGGCCGCTCACTGGTGGCTCCAGCGCACGCGGTTCAGTCGCATAATCACTCTGATGTGGTGTTCATGAAGTTGGGTGTTGAGGTGCATGTACTGCATTGTGACAGAAAGTCACTTTACAACATCTTACAAGCCCAAAGTGGATTTTGAAAAAAGTTTCCACGAGTGCATGTTTTGGCCGTCTCAGCCAACTGTCATGAAATATGAAAAGTAAACGCGTCTTCACTTTTCCTTCATAGCTTGAAATTGGAAGGTCTTAGAAGCTTGAAACCAAGCGCATACAACACAAGGGGCCTCAATGAGCTACTGGCCGCTCACTGGTGGCTCCAGCGCACGCGGTTCAGTCGCATCATTCACTCTGATGTGGTGTTCATGAAGTTGGGTGTTGAGGTGCATGTACTGCATTGTGACAGAAAGTCACTTTACAACATCTTACAAGCCCAAAGTGGATTTTGAAAAAAGTTTCCACGAGTGCATGTTTTGGCCGTCTCAGCCAACTGTCATGAAATATGAAAAGTAAACGCGTCTTCACTTTTCCTTCATAGCTTGAAATTGGAAGGTCTTAGAAGCTTGAAACCAAGCGCATACAACACAAGGGGCCTCAATGAGCTACTGGCCGCTCACTGGTGGCTCCAGCGCACGCGGTTCAGTCGCATCATTCACTCTGATGTGGTGTTCATGAAGTTGGGTGTTGAGGTGCATGTACTGCATTGTGACAGAAAGTCACTTTACAACATCTTACAAGCCCAAAGTGGATTTTGAAAAAAGTTTCCACGAGTGCATGTTTTGGCCGTCTCAGCCAACTGTCATGAAATATGAAAAGTAAACGCGTCTTCACTTTTCCTTCATAGCTTGAAATTGGAAGGTCTTAGAAGCTTGAAACCAAGCGCATACAACACAAGGGGCCTCAATGAGCTACTGGCCGCTCACTGGTGGCTCCAGCGCACGCGGTTCAGTCGCATCATTCACTCTGATGTGGTGTTCATGAAGTTGGGTGTTGAGGTGCATGTACTGCATTGTGACAGAAAGTCACTTTACAACATCTTACAAGCCCAAAGTGGATTTTGAAAAAAGTTTCCACGAGTGCATGTTTTGGCCGTCTCAGCCAACTGTCATGAAATATGAAAAGTAAACGCGTCTTCACTTTTCCTTCATAGCTTGAAATTGGAAGGTCTTAGAAGCTTGAAACCAAGCGCATACAACACAAGGGGCCTCAATGAGCTACTGGCCGCTCACTGGTGGCTCCAGCGCACGCGGTTCAGTCGCATCATTCACTCTGATGTGGTGTTCATGAAGTTGGGTGTTGAGGTGCATGTACTGCATTGTGACAGAAAGTCACTTTACAACATCTTACAAGCCCAAAGTGGATTTTGAAAAAAGTTTCCACGAGTGCATGTTTTGGCCGTCTCAGCCAACTGTCATGAAATATGAAAAGTAAACGTGTCTTCACTTTTCCTTCATAGCTTGAAATTGGAAGGTCTTAGAAGCTTGAAACCAAGCGCATACAACACAAGGGGCCTCAATGAGCTACTGGCCGCTCACTGGTGGCTCCAGCGCACGCGGTTCAGTCGCATCATTCACTCTGATGTGGTGTTCATGAAGTTGGGTGTTGAGGTGCATGTACTGCATTGTGACAGAAAGTCACTTTACAACATCTTACAAGCCCAAAGTGGATTTTGAAAAAAGTTTCCACGAGTGCATGTTTTGGCCGTCTCAGCCAACTGTCATGAAATATGAAAAGTAAACGCGTCTTCACTTTTCCTTCATAGCTTGAAATTGGAAGGTCTTAGAAGCTTGAAACCAAGCGCATACAACACAAGGGGCCTCAATGAGCTACTGGCGGCTCACTGGTGGCTCCAGCGCACGCGGTTCAGTCGCATCATTCACTCTGATGTGGTGTTCATGAAGTTGGGTGTTGAGGTGCATGTACTGCATTGTGACAGAAAGTCACTTTACAACATCTTACAAGCCCAAAGTGGATTTTGAAAAAAGTTTCCACGAGTGCATGTTTTGGCCGTCTCAGCCAACTGTCATGAAATATGAAAAGTAAACGCGTCTTCACTTTTCCTTCATAGCTTGAAATTGGAAGGTCTTAGAAGCTTGAAACCAAGCGCATACAACACAAGGGGCCTCAATGAGCTACTGGCCGCTCACTGGTGGCTCCAGCGCACGCGGTTCAGTCGCATAATCACTCTGATGTGGTGTTCATGAAGTTGGGTGTTGAGGTGCATGTACTGCATTGTGACAGAAAGTCACTTTACAACATCTTACAAGCCCAAAGTGGATTTTGAAAAAAGTTTCCACGAGTGCATGTTTTGGCCGTCTCAGCCAACTGTCATGAAATATGAAAAGTAAACGCGTCTTCACTTTTCCTTCATAGCTTGAAATTGGAAGGTCTTAGAAGCTTGAAACCAAGCGCATACAACACAAGGGGCCTCAATGAGCTACTGGCCGCTCACTGGTGGCTCCAGCGCACGCGGTTCAGTCGCATCATTCACTCTGATGTGGTGTTCATGAAGTTGGGTGTTGAGGTGCATGTACTGCATTGTGACAGAAAGTCACTTTACAACATCTTACAAGCCCAAAGTGGATTTTGAAAAAAGTTTCCACGAGTGCATGTTTTGGCCGTCTCAGCCAACTGTCATGAAATATGAAAAGTAAACGCGTCTTCACTTTTCCTTCATAGCTTGAAATTGGAAGGTCTTAGAAGCTTGAAACCAAGCGCATACAACACAAGGGGCCTCAATGAGCTACTGGCCGCTCACTGGTGGCTCCAGCGCACGCGGTTCAGTCGCATCATTCACTCTGATGTGGTGTTCATGAAGTTGGGTGTTGAGGTGCATGTACTGCATTGTGACAGAAAGTCACTTTACAACATCTTACAAGCCCAAAGTGGATTTTGAAAAAAGTTTCCACGAGTGCATGTTTTGGCCGTCTCAGCCAACTGTCATGAAATATGAAAAGTAAACGCGTCTTCACTTTTCCTTCATAGCTTGAAATTGGAAGGTCTTAGAAGCTTGAAACCAAGCGCATACAACACAAGGGGCCTCAATGAGCTACTGGCCGCTCACTGGTGGCTCCAGCGCACGCGGTTCAGTCGCATCATTCACTCTGATGTGGTGTTCATGAAGTTGGGTGTTGAGGTGCATGTACTGCATTGTGACAGAAAGTCACTTTACAACATCTTACAAGCCCAAAGTGGATTTTGAAAAAAGTTTCCACGAGTGCATGTTTTGGCCGTCTCAGCCAACTGTCATGAAATATGAAAAGTAAACGCGTCTTCACTTTTCCTTCATAGCTTGAAATTGGAAGGTCTTAGAAGCTTGAAACCAAGCGCATACAACACAAGGGGCCTCAATGAGCTACTGGCCGCTCACTGGTGGCTCCAGCGCACGCGGTTCAGTCGCATCATTCACTCTGATGTGGTGTTCATGAAGTTGGGTGTTGAGGTGCATGTACTGCATTGTGACAGAAAGTCACTTTACAACATCTTACAAGCCCAAAGTGGATTTTGAAAAAAGTTTCCACGAGTGCATGTTTTGGCCGTCTCAGCCAACTGTCATGAAATATGAAAAGTAAACGTGTCTTCACTTTTCCTTCATAGCTTGAAATTGGAAGGTCTTAGAAGCTTGAAACCAAGCGCATACAACACAAGGGGCCTCAATGAGCTACTGGCCGCTCACTGGTGGCTCCAGCGCACGCGGTTCAGTCGCATCATTCACTCTGATGTGGTGTTCATGAAGTTGGGTGTTGAGGTGCATGTACTGCATTGTGACAGAAAGTCACTTTACAACATCTTACAAGCCCAAAGTGGATTTTGAAAAAAGTTTCCACGAGTGCATGTTTTGGCCGTCTCAGCCAACTGTCATGAAATATGAAAAGTAAACGCGTCTTCACTTTTCCTTCATAGCTTGAAATTGGAAGGTCTTAGAAGCTTGAAACCAAGCGCATACAACACAAGGGGCCTCAATGAGCTACTGGCGGCTCACTGGTGGCTCCAGCGCACGCGGTTCAGTCGCATCATTCACTCTGATGTGGTGTTCATGAAGTTGGGTGTTGAGGTGCATGTACTGCATTGTGACAGAAAGTCACTTTACAACATCTTACAAGCCCAAAGTGGATTTTGAAAAAAGTTTCCACGAGTGCATGTTTTGGCCGTCTCAGCCAACTGTCATGAAATATGAAAAGTAAACGCGTCTTCACTTTTCCTTCATAGCTTGAAATTGGAAGGTCTTAGAAGCTTGAAACCAAGCGCATACAACACAAGGGGCCTCAATGAGCTACTGGCCGCTCACTGGTGGCTCCAGCGCACGCGGTTCAGTCGCATAATCACTCTGATGTGGTGTTCATGAAGTTGGGTGTTGAGGTGCATGTACTGCATTGTGACAGAAAGTCACTTTACAACATCTTACAAGCCCAAAGTGGATTTTGAAAAAAGTTTCCACGAGTGCATGTTTTGGCCGTCTCAGCCAACTGTCATGAAATATGAAAAGTAAACGTGTCTTCACTTGTCCTTCATAGCTTGAAATTGGAAGGTCTTAGAAGCTTGAAACCAAGCGCATACAACACAAGGGGCCTCAATGAGCTACTGGCCGCTCACTGGTGGCTCCAGCGCACGCGGTTCAGTCGCATCATTCACTCTGATGTGGTGTTCATGAAGTTGGGTGTTGAGGTGCATGTACTGCATTGTGACAGAAAGTCACTTTACAACATCTTACAAGCCCAAAGTGGATTTTGAAAAAAGTTTCCACGAGTGCATGTTTTGGCCGTCTCAGCCAACTGTCATGAAATATGAAAAGTAAACGCGTCTTCACTTTTCCTTCATAGCTTGAAATTGGAAGGTCTTAGAAGCTTGAAACCAAGCGCATACAACACAAGGGGCCTCAATGAGCTACTGGCCGCTCACTGGTGGCTCCAGCGCACGCGGTTCAGTCGCATCATTCACTCTGATGTGGTGTTCATGAAGTTGGGTGTTGAGGTGCATGTACTGCATTGAGACAGAAAGTCACTTTACAACATCTTACAAGCCCAAAGTGGATTTTGAAAAAAGTTTCCACGAGTGCATGTTTTGGCCGTCTCAGCCAACTGTCATGAAATATGAAAAGTAAACGCGTCTTCACTTTTCCTTCATAGCTTGAAATTGGAAGGTCTTAGAAGCTTGAAACCAAGCGCATACAACACAAGGGGCCTCAATGAGCTACTGGCCGCTCACTGGTGGCTCCAGCGCACGCGGTTCAGTCGCATCATTCACTCTGATGTGGTGTTCATGAAGTTGGGTGTTGAGGTGCATGTACTGCATTGTGACAGAAAGTCACTTTACAACATCTTACAAGCCCAAAGTGGATTTTGAAAAAAGTTTCCACGAGTGCATGTTTTGGCCGTCTCAGCCAACTGTCATGAAATATGAAAAGTAAACGCGTCTTCACTTTTCCTTCATAGCTTGAAATTGGAAGGTCTTAGAAGCTTGAAACCAAGCGCATACAACACAAGGGGCCTCAATGAGCTACTGGCCGCTCACTGGTGGCTCCAGCGCACGCGGTTCAGTCGCATCATTCACTCTGATGTGGTGTTCATGAAGTTGGGTGTTGAGGTGCATGTACTGCATTGTGACAGAAAGTCACTTTACAACATCTTACAAGCCCAAAGTGGATTTTGAAAAAAGTTTCCACGAGTGCATGTTTTGGCCGTCTCAGCCAACTGTCATGAAATATGAAAAGTAAACGCGTCTTCACTTTTCCTTCATAGCTTGAAATTGGAAGGTCTTAGAAGCTTGAAACCAAGCGCATACAACACAAGGGGCCTCAATGAGCTACTGGCCGCTCACTGGTGGCTCCAGCGCACGCGGTTCAGTCGCATCATTCACTCTGATGTGGTGTTCATGAAGTTGGGTGTTGAGGTGCATGTACTGCATTGTGACAGAAAGTCACTTTACAACATCTTACAAGCCCAAAGTGGATTTTGAAAAAAGTTTCCACGAGTGCATGTTTTGGCCGTCTCAGCCAACTGTCATGAAATATGAAAAGTAAACGCGTCTTCACTTTTCCTTCATAGCTTGAAATTGGAAGGTCTTAGAAGCTTGAAACCAAGCGCATACAACACAAGGGGCCTCAATGAGCTACTGGCCGCTCACTGGTGGCTCCAGCGCACGCGGTTCAGTCGCATCATTCACTCTGATGTGGTGTTCATGAAGTTGGGTGTTGAGGTGCATGTACTGCATTGTGACAGAAAGTCACTTTACAACATCTTACAAGCCCAAAGTGGATTTTGAAAAAAGTTTCCACGAGTGCATGTTTTGGCCGTCTCAGCCAACTGTCATGAAATATGAAAAGTAAACGCGTCTTCACTTTTCCTTCATAGCTTGAAATTGGAAGGTCTTAGAAGCTTGAAACCAAGCGCATACAACACAAGGGGCCTCAATGAGCTACTGGCCGCTCACTGGTGGCTCCAGCGCACGCGGTTCAGTCGCATCATTCACTCTGATGTGGTGTTCATGAAGTTGGGTGTTGAGGTGCATGTACTGCATTGTGACAGAAAGTCACTTTACAACATCTTACAAGCCCAAAGTGGATTTTGAAAAAAGTTTCCACGAGTGCATGTTTTGGCCGTCTCAGCCAACTGTCATGAAATATGAAAAGTAAACGCGTCTTCACTTTTCCTTCATAGCTTGAAATTGGAAGGTCTTAGAAGCTTGAAACCAAGCGCATACAACACAAGGGGCCTCAATGAGCTACTGGCGGCTCACTGGTGGCTCCAGCGCACGCGGTTCAGTCGCATCATTCACTCTGATGTGGTGTTCATGAAGTTGGGTGTTGAGGTGCATGTACTGCATTGTGACAGAAAGTCACTTTACAACATCTTACAAGCCCAAAGTGGATTTTGAAAAAAGTGTCCACGAGTGCATGTTTTGGCCGTCTCAGCCAACTGTCATGAAATATGAAAAGTAAACGCGTCTTCACTTTTCCTTCATAGCTTGAAATTGGAAGGTCTTAGAAGCTTGAAACCAAGCGCATACAACACAAGGGGCCTCAATGAGCTACTGGCCGCTCACTGGTGGCTCCAGCGCACGCGGTTCAGTCGCATCATTCACTCTGATGTGGTGTTCATGAAGTTGGGTGTTGAGGTGCATGTACTGCATTGTGACAGAAAGTCACTTTACAACATCTTACAAGCCCAAAGTGGATTTTGAAAAAAGTGTCCACGAGTGCATGTTTTGGCCGTCTCAGCCAACTGTCATGAAATATGAAAAGTAAACGCGTCTTCACTTTTCCTTCATAGCTTGAAATTGGAAGGTCTTAGAAGCTTGAAACCAAGCGCATACAACACAAGGGGCCTCAATGAGCTACTGGCCGCTCACTGGTGGCTCCAGCGCACGCGGTTCAGTCGCATCATTCACTCTGATGTGGTGTTCATGAAGTTGGGTGTTGAGGTGCATGTACTGCATTGAGACAGAAAGTCACTTTACAACATCTTACAAGCCCAAAGTGGATTTTGAAAAAAGTTTCCACGAGTGCATGTTTTGGCCGTCTCAGCCAACTGTCATGAAATATGAAAAGTAAACGCGTCTTCACTTTTCCTTCATAGCTTGAAATTGGAAGGTCTTAGAAGCTTGAAACCAAGCGCATACAACACAAGGGGCCTCAATGAGCTACTGGCCGCTCACTGGTGGCTCCAGCGCACGCGGTTCAGTCGCATCATTCACTCTGATGTGGTGTTCATGAAGTTGGGTGTTGAGGTGCATGTACTGCATTGTGACAGAAAGTCACTTTACAACATCTTGCAAGCCCAAAGTGGATTTTGAAAAAAGTTTCCACGAGTGCATGTTTTGGCCGTCTCAGCCAACTGTCATGAAATATGAAAAGTAAACGCGTCTTCACTTTTCCTTCATAGCTTGAAATTGGAAGGTCTTAGAAGCTTGAAACCAAGCGCATACAACACAAGGGGCCTAAATGAGCTACTGGCCGCTCACTGGTGGCTCCAGCGCACGCGGTTCAGTCGCATCATTCACTCTGATGTGGTGTTCATGAAGTTGGGTGTTGAGGTGCATGTACTGCATTGTGACAGAAAGTCACTTTACAACATCTTACAAGCCCAAAGTGGATTTTGAAAAAAGTTTCCACGAGTGCATGTTTTGGCCGTCTCAGCCAAATGTCATGAAATATGAAAAGTAAACGCGTCTTCACTTTTCCTTCATAGCTTGAAATTGGAAGGTCTTAGAAGCTTGAAACCAAGCGCATACAACACAAGGGGCATCAATGAGCTACTGGCCGCTCACTGGTGGCTCCAGCGCACGCGGTTCAGTCGCATCATTCACTCTGATGTGGTGTTCATGAAGTTGGGTGTTGAGGTGCATGTACTGCATTGTGACAGAAAGTCACTTTACAACATCTTACAAGCCCAAAGTGGATTTTGAAAAAAGTTTCCACGAGTGCATGTTTTGGCCGTCTCAGCCAACTGTCATGAAATATGAAAAGTAAACGCGTCTTCACTTTTCCTTCATAGCTTGAAATTGGAAGGTCTTAGAAGCTTGAAACCAAGCGCATACAACACAAGGGGCCTCAATGAGCTACTGGCCGCTCACTGGTGGCTCCAGCGCACGCGGTTCAGTCGCATCATTCACTCTGATGTGGTGTTCATGAAGTTGGGTGTTGAGGTGCATGTACTGCATTGTGACAGAAAGTCACTTTACAACATCTTGCAAGCCCAAAGTGGATTTTGAAAAAAGTTTCCACGAGTGCATGTTTTGGCCGTCTCAGCCAACTGTCATGAAATATGAAAAGTAAACGCGTCTTCACTTTTCCTTCATAGCTTGAAATTGGAAGGTCTTAGAAGCTTGAAACCAAGCGCATACAACACAAGGGGCCTCAATGAGCTACTGGCCGCTCACTGGTGGCTCCAGCGCACGCGGTTCAGTCGCATCATTCACTCTGATGTGGTGTTCATGAAGTTGGGTGTTGAGGTGCATGTACTGCATTGTGACAGAAAGTCACTTTACAACATCTTACAAGCCCAAAGTGGATTTTGAAAAAAGTTTCCACGAGTGCATGTTTTGGCCGTCTCAGCCAACTGTCATGAAATATGAAAAGTAAACGCGTCTTCACTTTTCCTTCATAGCTTGAAATTGGAAGGTCTTAGAAGCTTGAAACCAAGCGCATACAACACAAGGGGCATCAATGAGCTACTGGCCGCTCACTGGTGGCTCCAGCGCACGCGGTTCAGTCGCATCATTCACTCTGATGTGGTGTTCATGAAGTTGGGTGTTGAGGTGCATGTACTGCATTGTGACAGAAAGTCACTTTACAACATCTTACAAGCCCAAAGTGGATTTTGAAAAAAGTTTCCACGAGTGCATGTTTCGGCCGTCTCAGCCAACTGTCATGAAATATGAAAAGTAAACGCGTCTTCACTTTTCCTTCATAGCTTGAAATTGGAAGGTCTTAGAAGCTTGAAACCAAGCGCATACAACACAAGGGGCCTCAATGAGCTACTGGCCGCTCACTGGTGGCTCCAGCGCACGTGGTTCAGTCGCATCATTCACTCTGATGTGGTGTTCATGAAGTTGGGTGTTGAGGTGCATGTACTGCATTGTGACAGAAAGTCACTTTACAACATCTTACAAGCCCAAAGTGGATTTTGAAAAAGTTTCCACGAGTGCATGTTTTGGCCGTCTCAGCCAACTGTCATGAAATATGAAAAGTAAACGCGTCTTCACTTTTCCTTCATAGCTTGAAATTGGAAGGTCTTAGAAGCTTGAAACCAAGCGCATACAAAACAAGGGGCATCAATGAGCTACTGGCCGCTCACTGGTGGCTCCAGCGCACGCGGTTCAGTCGCATCATTCACTCTGATGTGGTGTTCATGAAGTTGGGTGTTGAGGTGCATGTACTGCATTGTGACAGAAAGTCACTTTACAACATCTTACAAGCCCAAAGTGGATTTTGAAAAAAGTTTCCACGAGTGCATGTTTTGGCCGTCTCAGCCAACTGTCATGAAATATGAAAAGTAAACGCGTCTTCACTTTTCCTTCATAGCTTGAAATTGGAAGGTCTTAGAAGCTTGAAACCAAGCGCATACAACACAAGGGGCCTCAATGAGCTACTGGCGGCTCACTGGTGGCTCCAGCGCACGCGGTTCAGTCGCATCATTCACTCTGATGTGGTGTTCATGAAGTTGGGTGTTGAGGTGCATGTACTGCATTGTGACAGAAAGTCACTTTACAACATCTTACAAGCCCAAAGTGGATTTTGAAAAAAGTTTCCACGAGCGCATGTTTTGGCCGTCTCAGCCAACTGTCATGAAATATGAAAAGTAAACATGTCTTCACTTTTCCTTCATAGCTTGAAATTGGAAGGTCTTAGAAGCTTGAAACCAAGCGCATACAACACAAGGGGCATCAATGAGCTACTGGCCGCTCACTGGTTGCTCCAGCGCACGCGGTCCAGTCGCATCATTCACTCTGATGTGGTGTTCATGAAGTTGGGTGTTGAGGTGCATGTACTGCATTGTGACAGAAAGTCACTTTACAACATCTTACAAGCCCAAAGTGGATTTTGAAAAAAGTTTCCACGAGCGCATGTTTTGGCCGTCTCAGCCAACTGTCATGAAATATGAAAAGTAAACGTGTCTTCACTTGTCCTTCATAGCTTGAAATTGGAAGGTCTTAGAAGCTTGAAACCAAGCGCATACAACACAAGGGGCCTCAATGAGCTACTGGCCGCTCACTGGTGGCTCCAGCGCACGCGGTTCAGTCGCATCATTCACTCTGATGTGGTGTTCATGAAGTTGGGTGTTGAGGTGCATGTACTGCATTGTGACAGAAAGTCACTTTACAACATCTTACAAGCCCAAAGTGGATTTTGAAAAAAGTTTCCACGAGCGCATGTTTTGGCCGTCTCAGCCAACTGTCATGAAATATGAAAAGTAAACGCGTCTTCACTTTTCCTTCATAGCTTGAAATTGGAAGGTCTTAGAAGCTTGAAACCAAGCGCATACAACACAAGGGGCCTCAATGAGCTACTGGCCGCTCACTGGTGGCTCCAGCGCACGCGGTTCAGTCGCATCATTCACTCTGATGTGGTGTTCATGAAGTTGGGTGTTGAGGTGCATGTACTGCATTGTGACAGAAAGTCACTTTACAACATCTTACAAGCCCAAAGTGGATTTTGAAAAAAGTTTCCACGAGTGCATGTTTTGGCCGTCTCAGCCAACTGTCATGAAATATGAAAAGTAAACGCGTCTTCACTTTTCCTTCATAGCTTGAAATTGGAAGGTCTTAGAAGCTTGAAACCAAGCGCATACAACACAAGGGGCCTCAATGAGCTACTGGCCGCTCACTGGTGGCTCCAGCGCACGCGGTTCAGTCGCATCATTCACTCTGATGTGGTGTTCATGAAGTTGGGTGTTGAGGTGCATGTACTGCATTGTGACAGAAAGTCACTTTACAACATCTTGCAAGCCCAAAGTGGATTTTGAAAAAAGTTTCCACGAGTGCATGTTTTGGCCGTCTCAGCCAACTGTCATGAAATATGAAAAGTAAACGCGTCTTCACTTTTCCTTCATAGCTTGAAATTGGAAGGTCTTAGAAGCTTGAAACCAAGCGCATACAACACAAGGGGCCTCAATGAGCTACTGGCCGCTCACTGGTGGCTCCAGCGCACGCGGTTCAGTCGCATCATTCACTCTGATGTGGTGTTCATGAAGTTGGGTGTTGAGGTGCATGTACTGCATTGTGACAGAAAGTCACTTTACAACATCTTACAAGCCCAAAGTGGATTTTGAAAAAAGTTTCCACGAGTGCATGTTTTGGCCGTCTCAGCCAACTGTCATGAAATATGAAAAGTAAACGCGTCTTCACTTTTCCTTCATAGCTTGAAATTGGAAGGTCTTAGAAGCTTGAAACCAAGCGCATACAACACAAGGGGCATCAATGAGCTACTGGCCGCTCACTGGTGGCTCCAGCGCACGCGGTTCAGTCGCATCATTCACTCTGATGTGGTGTTCATGAAGTTGGGTGTTGAGGTGCATGTACTGCATTGTGACAGAAAGTCACTTTACAACATCTTACAAGCCCAAAGTGGATTTTGAAAAAAGTTTCCACGAGTGCATGTTTCGGCCGTCTCAGCCAACTGTCATGAAATATGAAAAGTAAACGCGTCTTCACTTTTCCTTCATAGCTTGAAATTGGAAGGTCTTAGAAGCTTGAAACCAAGCGCATACAACACAAGGGGCCTCAATGAGCTACTGGCCGCTCACTGGTGGCTCCAGCGCACGTGGTTCAGTCGCATCATTCACTCTGATGTGGTGTTCATGAAGTTGGGTGTTGAGGTGCATGTACTGCATTGTGACAGAAAGTCACTTTACAACATCTTACAAGCCCAAAGTGGATTTTGAAAAAGTTTCCACGAGTGCATGTTTTGGCCGTCTCAGCCAACTGTCATGAAATATGAAAAGTAAACGCGTCTTCACTTTTCCTTCATAGCTTGAAATTGGAAGGTCTTAGAAGCTTGAAACCAAGCGCATACAAAACAAGGGGCATCAATGAGCTACTGGCCGCTCACTGGTGGCTCCAGCGCACGCGGTTCAGTCGCATCATTCACTCTGATGTGGTGTTCATGAAGTTGGGTGTTGAGGTGCATGTACTGCATTGTGACAGAAAGTCACTTTACAACATCTTACAAGCCCAAAGTGGATTTTGAAAAAAGTTTCCACGAGTGCATGTTTTGGCCGTCTCAGCCAACTGTCATGAAATATGAAAAGTAAACGCGTCTTCACTTTTCCTTCATAGCTTGAAATTGGAAGGTCTTAGAAGCTTGAAACCAAGCGCATACAACACAAGGGGCCTCAATGAGCTACTGGCGGCTCACTGGTGGCTCCAGCGCACGCGGTTCAGTCGCATCATTCACTCTGATGTGGTGTTCATGAAGTTGGGTGTTGAGGTGCATGTACTGCATTGTGACAGAAAGTCACTTTACAACATCTTACAAGCCCAAAGTGGATTTTGAAAAAAGTTTCCACGAGCGCATGTTTTGGCCGTCTCAGCCAACTGTCATGAAATATGAAAAGTAAACATGTCTTCACTTTTCCTTCATAGCTTGAAATTGGAAGGTCTTAGAAGCTTGAAACCAAGCGCATACAACACAAGGGGCATCAATGAGCTACTGGCCGCTCACTGGTTGCTCCAGCGCACGCGGTCCAGTCGCATCATTCACTCTGATGTGGTGTTCATGAAGTTGGGTGTTGAGGTGCATGTACTGCATTGTGACAGAAAGTCACTTTACAACATCTTACAAGCCCAAAGTGGATTTTGAAAAAAGTTTCCACGAGCGCATGTTTTGGCCGTCTCAGCCAACTGTCATGAAATATGAAAAGTAAACGTGTCTTCACTTGTCCTTCATAGCTTGAAATTGGAAGGTCTTAGAAGCTTGAAACCAAGCGCATACAACACAAGGGGCCTCAATGAGCTACTGGCCGCTCACTGGTGGCTCCAGCGCACGCGGTTCAGTCGCATCATTCACTCTGATGTGGTGTTCATGAAGTTGGGTGTTGAGGTGCATGTACTGCATTGTGACAGAAAGTCACTTTACAACATCTTACAAGCCCAAAGTGGATTTTGAAAAAAGTTTCCACGAGCGCATGTTTTGGCCGTCTCAGCCAACTGTCATGAAATATGAAAAGTAAACGCGTCTTCACTTTTCCTTCATAGCTTGAAATTGGAAGGTCTTAGAAGCTTGAAACCAAGCGCATACAACACAAGGGGCCTCAATGAGCTACTGGCCGCTCACTGGTGGCTCCAGCGCACGCGGTTCAGTCGCATCATTCACTCTGATGTGGTGTTCATGAAGTTGGGTGTTGAGGTGCATGTACTGCATTGAGACAGAAAGTCACTTTACAACATCTTACAAGCCCAAAGTGGATTTTGAAAAAAGTTTCCACGAGTGCATGTTTTGGCCGTCTCAGCCAACTGTCATGAAATATGAAAAGTAAACGCGTCTTCACTTTTCCTTCATAGCTTGAAATTGGAAGGTCTTAGAAGCTTGAAACCAAGCGCATACAACACAAGGGGCCTCAATGAGCTACTGGCCGCTCACTGGTGGCTCCAGCGCACGCGGTTCAGTCGCATCATTCACTCTGATGTGGTGTTCATGAAGTTGGGTGTTGAGGTGCATGTACTGCATTGTGACAGAAAGTCACTTTACAACATCTTACAAGCCCAAAGTGGATTTTGAAAAAAGTTTCCACGAGTGCATGTTTTGGCCGTCTCAGCCAACTGTCATGAAATATGAAAAGTAAACGCGTCTTCACTTTTCCTTCATAGCTTGAAATTGGAAGGTCTTAGAAGCTTGAAACCAAGCGCATACAACACAAGGGGCCTCAATGAGCTACTGGCCGCTCACTGGTGGCTCCAGCGCACGCGGTTCAGTCGCATCATTCACTCTGATGTGGTGTTCATGAAGTTGGGTGTTGAGGTGCATGTACTGCATTGTGACAGAAAGTCACTTTACAACATCTTACAAGCCCAAAGTGGATTTTGAAAAAAGTTTCCACGAGTGCATGTTTTGGCCGTCTCAGCCAACTGTCATGAAATATGAAAAGTAAACGCGTCTTCACTTTTCCTTCATAGCTTGAAATTGGAAGGTCTTAGAAGCTTGAAACCAAGCGCATACAACACAAGGGGCCTCAATGAGCTACTGGCCGCTCACTGGTGGCTCCAGCGCACGCGGTTCAGTCGCATCATTCACTCTGATGTGGTGTTCATGAAGTTGGGTGTTGAGGTGCATGTACTGCATTGTGACAGAAAGTCACTTTACAACATCTTACAAGCCCAAAGTGGATTTTGAAAAAAGTTTCCACGAGTGCATGTTTTGGCCGTCTCAGCCAACTGTCATGAAATATGAAAAGTAAACGCGTCTTCACTTTTCCTTCATAGCTTGAAATTGGAAGGTCTTAGAAGCTTGAAACCAAGCGCATACAACACAAGGGGCCTCAATGAGCTACTGGCCGCTCACTGGTGGCTCCAGCGCACGCGGTTCAGTCGCATCATTCACTCTGATGTGGTGTTCATGAAGTTGGGTGTTGAGGTGCATGTACTGCATTGTGACAGAAAGTCACTTTACAACATCTTACAAGCCCAAAGTGGATTTTGAAAAAAGTTTCCACGAGTGCATGTTTTGGCCGTCTCAGCCAACTGTCATGAAATATGAAAAGTAAACGCGTCTTCACTTTTCCTTCATAGCTTGAAATTGGAAGGTCTTAGAAGCTTGAAACCAAGCGCATACAACACAAGGGGCCTCAATGAGCTACTGGCCGCTCACTGGTGGCTCCAGCGCACGCGGTTCAGTTGCATCATTCACTCTGATGTGGTGTTCATGAAGTTGGGTGTTGAGGTGCATGTACTGCATTGTGACAGAAAGTCACTTTACAACATCTTACAAGCCCAAAGTGGATTTTGAAAAAAGTTTCCACGAGTGCATGTTTTGGCCGTCTCAGCCAACTGTCATGAAATATGAAAAGTAAACGCGTCTTCACTTTTCCTTCATAGCTTGAAATTGGAAGGTCTTAGAAGCTTGAAACCAAGCGCATACAACACAAGGGGCCTAAATGAGCTACTGGCCGCTCACTGGTGGCTCCAGCGCACGCGGTTCAGTCGCATCATTCACTCTGATGTGGTGTTCATGAAGTTGGGTGTTGAGGTGCATGTACTGCATTGTGACAGAAAGTCACTTTACAACATCTTACAAGCCCAAAGTGGATTTTGAAAAAAGTTTCCACGAGTGCATGTTTTGGCCGTCTCAGCCAAATGTCATGAAATATGAAAAGTAAACGCGTCTTCACTTTTCCTTCATAGCTTGAAATTGGAAGGTCTTAGAAGCTTGAAACCAAGCGCATACAACACAAGGGGCATCAATGAGCTACTGGCCGCTCACTGGTGGCTCCAGCGCACGCGGTTCAGTCGCATCATTCACTCTGATGTGGTGTTCATGAAGTTGGGTGTTGAGGTGCATGTACTGCATTGTGACAGAAAGTCACTTTACAACATCTTACAAGCCCAAAGTGGATTTTGAAAAAAGTTTCCACGAGTGCATGTTTTGGCCGTCTCAGCCAACTGTCATGAAATATGAAAAGTAAACGCGTCTTCACTTTTCCTTCATAGCTTGAAATTGGAAGGTCTTAGAAGCTTGAAACCAAGCGCATACAACACAAGGGGCCTCAATGAGCTACTGGCCGCTCACTGGTGGCTCCAGCGCACGCGGTTCAGTCGCATCATTCACTCTGATGTGGTGTTCATGAAGTTGGGTGTTGAGGTGCATGTACTGCATTGTGACAGAAAGTCACTTTACAACATCTTGCAAGCCCAAAGTGGATTTTGAAAAAAGTTTCCACGAGTGCATGTTTTGGCCGTCTCAGCCAACTGTCATGAAATATGAAAAGTAAACGCGTCTTCACTTTTCCTTCATAGCTTGAAATTGGAAGGTCTTAGAAGCTTGAAACCAAGCGCATACAACACAAGGGGCCTCAATGAGCTACTGGCCGCTCACTGGTGGCTCCAGCGCACGCGGTTCAGTCGCATCATTCACTCTGATGTGGTGTTCATGAAGTTGGGTGTTGAGGTGCATGTACTGCATTGTGACAGAAAGTCACTTTACAACATCTTACAAGCCCAAAGTGGATTTTGAAAAAAGTTTCCACGAGTGCATGTTTTGGCCGTCTCAGCCAACTGTCATGAAATATGAAAAGTAAACGCGTCTTCACTTTTCCTTCATAGCTTGAAATTGGAAGGTCTTAGAAGCTTGAAACCAAGCGCATACAACACAAGGGGCCTCAATGAGCTACTGGCCGCTCACTGGTGGCTCCAGCGCACGCGGTTCAGTCGCATCATTCACTCTGATGTGGTGTTCATGAAGTTGGGTGTTGAGGTGCATGTACTGCATTGTGACAGAAAGTCACTTTACAACATCTTACAAGCCCAAAGTGGATTTTGAAAAAAGTTTCCACGAGTGCATGTTTTGGCCGTCTCAGCCAACTGTCATGAAATATGAAAAGTAAACGCGTCTTCACTTTTCCTTCATAGCTTGAAATTGGAAGGTCTTAGAAGCTTGAAACCAAGCGCATACAACACAAGGGGCCTCAATGAGCTACTGGCCGCTCACTGGTGGCTCCAGCGCACGCGGTTCAGTCGCATCATTCACTCTGATGTGGTGTTCATGAAGTTGGGTGTTGAGGTGCATGTACTGCATTGAGACAGAAAGTCACTTTACAACATCTTACAAGCCCAAAGTGGATTTTGAAAAAAGTTTCCACGAGTGCATGTTTTGGCCGTCTCAGCCAACTGTCATGAAATATGAAAAGTAAACGCGTCTTCACTTTTCCTTCATAGCTTGAAATTGGAAGGTCTTAGAAGCTTGAAACCAAGCGCATACAACACAAGGGGCCTCAATGAGCTACTGGCCGCTCACTGGTGGCTCCAGCGCACGCGGTTCAGTCGCATCATTCACTCTGATGTGGTGTTCATGAAGTTGGGTGTTGAGGTGCATGTACTGCATTGTGACAGAAAGTCACTTTACAACATCTTACAAGCCCAAAGTGGATTTTGAAAAAAGTTTCCACGAGTGCATGTTTTGGCCGTCTCAGCCAACTGTCATGAAATATGAAAAGTAAACGCGTCTTCACTTTTCCTTCATAGCTTGAAATTGGAAGGTCTTAGAAGCTTGAAACCAAGCGCATACAACACAAGGGGCCTCAATGAGCTACTGGCCGCTCACTGGTGGCTCCAGCGCACGCGGTTCAGTCGCATCATTCACTCTGATGTGGTGTTCATGAAGTTGGGTGTTGAGGTGCATGTACTGCATTGTGACAGAAAGTCACTTTACAACATCTTACAAGCCCAAAGTGGATTTTGAAAAAAGTTTCCACGAGTGCATGTTTTGGCCGTCTCAGCCAACTGTCATGAAATATGAAAAGTAAACGCGTCTTCACTTTTCCTTCATAGCTTGAAATTGGAAGGTCTTAGAAGCTTGAAACCAAGCGCATACAACACAAGGGGCCTCAATGAGCTACTGGCCGCTCACTGGTGGCTCCAGCGCACGCGGTTCAGTCGCATCATTCACTCTGATGTGGTGTTCATGAAGTTGGGTGTTGAGGTGCATGTACTGCATTGTGACAGAAAGTCACTTTACAACATCTTACAAGCCCAAAGTGGATTTTGAAAAAAGTTTCCACGAGTGCATGTTTTGGCCGTCTCAGCCAACTGTCATGAAATATGAAAAGTAAACGCGTCTTCACTTTTCCTTCATAGCTTGAAATTGGAAGGTCTTAGAAGCTTGAAACCAAGCGCATACAACACAAGGGGCCTCAATGAGCTACTGGCCGCTCACTGGTGGCTCCAGCGCACGCGGTTCAGTCGCATCATTCACTCTGATGTGGTGTTCATGAAGTTGGGTGTTGAGGTGCATGTACTGCATTGTGACAGAAAGTCACTTTACAACATCTTACAAGCCCAAAGTGGATTTTGAAAAAAGTTTCCACGAGTGCATGTTTTGGCCGTCTCAGCCAACTGTCATGAAATATGAAAAGTAAACGCGTCTTCACTTTTCCTTCATAGCTTGAAATTGGAAGGTCTTAGAAGCTTGAAACCAAGCGCATACAACACAAGGGGCCTCAATGAGCTACTGGCCGCTCACTGGTGGCTCCAGCGCACGCGGTTCAGTTGCATCATTCACTCTGATGTGGTGTTCATGAAGTTGGGTGTTGAGGTGCATGTACTGCATTGTGACAGAAAGTCACTTTACAACATCTTACAAGCCCAAAGTGGATTTTGAAAAAAGTTTCCACGAGTGCATGTTTTGGCCGTCTCAGCCAACTGTCATGAAATATGAAAAGTAAACGCGTCTTCACTTTTCCTTCATAGCTTGAAATTGGAAGGTCTTAGAAGCTTGAAACCAAGCGCATACAACACAAGGGGCCTAAATGAGCTACTGGCCGCTCACTGGTGGCTCCAGCGCACGCGGTTCAGTCGCATCATTCACTCTGATGTGGTGTTCATGAAGTTGGGTGTTGAGGTGCATGTACTGCATTGTGACAGAAAGTCACTTTACAACATCTTACAAGCCCAAAGTGGATTTTGAAAAAAGTTTCCACGAGTGCATGTTTTGGCCGTCTCAGCCAAATGTCATGAAATATGAAAAGTAAACGCGTCTTCACTTTTCCTTCATAGCTTGAAATTGGAAGGTCTTAGAAGCTTGAAACCAAGCGCATACAACACAAGGGGCATCAATGAGCTACTGGCCGCTCACTGGTGGCTCCAGCGCACGCGGTTCAGTCGCATCATTCACTCTGATGTGGTGTTCATGAAGTTGGGTGTTGAGGTGCATGTACTGCATTGTGACAGAAAGTCACTTTACAACATCTTACAAGCCCAAAGTGGATTTTGAAAAAAGTTTCCACGAGTGCATGTTTTGGCCGTCTCAGCCAACTGTCATGAAATATGAAAAGTAAACGCGTCTTCACTTTTCCTTCATAGCTTGAAATTGGAAGGTCTTAGAAGCTTGAAACCAAGCGCATACAACACAAGGGGCCTCAATGAGCTACTGGCCGCTCACTGGTGGCTCCAGCGCACGCGGTTCAGTCGCATCATTCACTCTGATGTGGTGTTCATGAAGTTGGGTGTTGAGGTGCATGTACTGCATTGTGACAGAAAGTCACTTTACAACATCTTGCAAGCCCAAAGTGGATTTTGAAAAAAGTTTCCACGAGTGCATGTTTTGGCCGTCTCAGCCAACTGTCATGAAATATGAAAAGTAAACGCGTCTTCACTTTTCCTTCATAGCTTGAAATTGGAAGGTCTTAGAAGCTTGAAACCAAGCGCATACAACACAAGGGGCCTCAATGAGCTACTGGCCGCTCACTGGTGGCTCCAGCGCACGCGGTTCAGTCGCATCATTCACTCTGATGTGGTGTTCATGAAGTTGGGTGTTGAGGTGCATGTACTGCATTGTGACAGAAAGTCACTTTACAACATCTTACAAGCCCAAAGTGGATTTTGAAAAAAGTTTCCACGAGTGCATGTTTTGGCCGTCTCAGCCAACTGTCATGAAATATGAAAAGTAAACGCGTCTTCACTTTTCCTTCATAGCTTGAAATTGGAAGGTCTTAGAAGCTTGAAACCAAGCGCATACAACACAAGGGGCCTCAATGAGCTACTGGCCGCTCACTGGTGGCTCCAGCGCACGCGGTTCAGTCGCATCATTCACTCTGATGTGGTGTTCATGAAGTTGGGTGTTGAGGTGCATGTACTGCATTGTGACAGAAAGTCACTTTACAACATCTTACAAGCCCAAAGTGGATTTTGAAAAAAGTTTCCACGAGTGCATGTTTTGGCCGTCTCAGCCAACTGTCATGAAATATGAAAAGTAAACGCGTCTTCACTTTTCCTTCATAGCTTGAAATTGGAAGGTCTTAGAAGCTTGAAACCAAGCGCATACAACACAAGGGGCCTCAATGAGCTACTGGCCGCTCACTGGTGGCTCCAGCGCACGCGGTTCAGTTGCATCATTCACTCTGATGTGGTGTTCATGAAGTTGGGTGTTGAGGTGCATGTACTGCATTGTGACAGAAAGTCACTTTACAACATCTTACAAGCCCAAAGTGGATTTTGAAAAAAGTTTCCACGAGTGCATGTTTTGGCCGTCTCAGCCAACTGTCATGAAATATGAAAAGTAAACGCGTCTTCACTTTTCCTTCATAGCTTGAAATTGGAAGGTCTTAGAAGCTTGAAACCAAGCGCATACAACACAAGGGGCCTAAATGAGCTACTGGCCGCTCACTGGTGGCTCCAGCGCACGCGGTTCAGTCGCATCATTCACTCTGATGTGGTGTTCATGAAGTTGGGTGTTGAGGTGCATGTACTGCATTGTGACAGAAAGTCACTTTACAACATCTTACAAGCCCAAAGTGGATTTTGAAAAAAGTTTCCACGAGTGCATGTTTTGGCCGTCTCAGCCAAATGTCATGAAATATGAAAAGTAAACGCGTCTTCACTTTTCCTTCATAGCTTGAAATTGGAAGGTCTTAGAAGCTTGAAACCAAGCGCATACAACACAAGGGGCATCAATGAGCTACTGGCCGCTCACTGGTGGCTCCAGCGCACGCGGTTCAGTCGCATCATTCACTCTGATGTGGTGTTCATGAAGTTGGGTGTTGAGGTGCATGTACTGCATTGTGACAGAAAGTCACTTTACAACATCTTACAAGCCCAAAGTGGATTTTGAAAAAAGTTTCCACGAGTGCATGTTTTGGCCGTCTCAGCCAACTGTCATGAAATATGAAAAGTAAACGCGTCTTCACTTTTCCTTCATAGCTTGAAATTGGAAGGTCTTAGAAGCTTGAAACCAAGCGCATACAACACAAGGGGCCTCAATGAGCTACTGGCCGCTCACTGGTGGCTCCAGCGCACGCGGTTCAGTCGCATCATTCACTCTGATGTGGTGTTCATGAAGTTGGGTGTTGAGGTGCATGTACTGCATTGTGACAGAAAGTCACTTTACAACATCTTGCAAGCCCAAAGTGGATTTTGAAAAAAGTTTCCACGAGTGCATGTTTTGGCCGTCTCAGCCAACTGTCATGAAATATGAAAAGTAAACGCGTCTTCACTTTTCCTTCATAGCTTGAAATTGGAAGGTCTTAGAAGCTTGAAACCAAGCGCATACAACACAAGGGGCCTCAATGAGCTACTGGCCGCTCACTGGTGGCTCCAGCGCACGCGGTTCAGTCGCATCATTCACTCTGATGTGGTGTTCATGAAGTTGGGTGTTGAGGTGCATGTACTGCATTGTGACAGAAAGTCACTTTACAACATCTTACAAGCCCAAAGTGGATTTTGAAAAAAGTTTCCACGAGTGCATGTTTTGGCCGTCTCAGCCAACTGTCATGAAATATGAAAAGTAAACGCGTCTTCACTTTTCCTTCATAGCTTGAAATTGGAAGGTCTTAGAAGCTTGAAACCAAGCGCATACAACACAAGGGGCATCAATGAGCTACTGGCCGCTCACTGGTGGCTCCAGCGCACGCGGTTCAGTCGCATCATTCACTCTGATGTGGTGTTCATGAAGTTGGGTGTTGAGGTGCATGTACTGCATTGTGACAGAAAGTCACTTTACAACATCTTACAAGCCCAAAGTGGATTTTGAAAAAAGTTTCCACGAGTGCATGTTTCGGCCGTCTCAGCCAACTGTCATGAAATATGAAAAGTAAACGCGTCTTCACTTTTCCTTCATAGCTTGAAATTGGAAGGTCTTAGAAGCTTGAAACCAAGCGCATACAACACAAGGGGCCTCAATGAGCTACTGGCCGCTCACTGGTGGCTCCAGCGCACGCGGTTCAGTCGCATCATTCACTCTGATGTGGTGTTCATGAAGTTGGGTGTTGAGGTGCATGTACTGCATTGTGACAGAAAGTCACTTTACAACATCTTACAAGCCCAAAGTGGATTTTGAAAAAAGTTTCCACGAGCGCATGTTTTGGCCGTCTCAGCCAACTGTCATGAAATATGAAAAGTAAACGTGTCTTCACTTGTCCTTCATAGCTTGAAATTGGAAGGTCTTAGAAGCTTGAAACCAAGCGCATACAACACAAAGGGCCTCAATGAGCTACTGGCCGCTCACTGGTGGCTCCAGCGCACGCGGTTCAGTCGCATCATTCACTCTGATGTGGTGTTCATGAAGTTGGGTGTTGAGGTGCATGTACTGCATTGTGACAGAAAGTCACTTTACAACATCTTACAAGCCCAAAGTGGATTTTGAAAAAAGTTTCCACGAGCGCATGTTTTGGCCGTCTCAGCCAACTGTCATGAAATATGAAAAGTAAACGTGTCTTCACTTGTCCTTCATAGCTTGAAATTGGAAGGTCTTAGAAGCTTGAAACCAAGCGCATACAACACAAAGGGCCTCAATGAGCTACTGGCCGCTCACTGGTGGCTCCAGCGCACGCGGTTCAGTCGCATCATTCACTCTGATGTGGTGTTCATGAAGTTGGGTGTTGAGGTGCATGTACTGCATTGTGACAGAAAGTCACTTTACAACATCTTACAAGCCCAAAGTGGATTTTGAAAAAAGTTTCCACGAGCGCATGTTTTGGCCGTCTCAGCCAACTGTCATGAAATATGAAAAGTAAACGTGTCTTCACTTTTCCTTCATAGCTTGAAATTGGAAGGTCTTAGAAGCTTGAAACCAAGCGCATACAACACAAAGGTACTAGGGTTTGGAACCATGAATGGGAAAATGAAAGTGTAACCCTAGGAGGCCAAAATCCTTTTCACAGAAAGTGTATTTGAGTACGTTTCAGATCATTTGGAGTCGATTGGTACCCCCTTTTAGTGACACTTAAAATTTTTCCCTAACATTTTTTTTTTTTACTCTTTGAGTGGATAGATCTTTGAAAATGATTTACTGTTGCAGCCCTCCATTTCGCCACTAGGGGTAGGGTTTGGGAGTTATGAAAGAAAATGGGCTAGGGTTGAATTATAAGAGTGTGGTTGGTACAGAAGGTCCCAACCCTAGGGTTTGGAATCATGAATGGGAAAATGAAAAAGCTGATTTTTTCCGAAGTGTAACCCTAGGAGGCCAAAATCCTTTTCACAGAAAGTGTATTTGAGTACGTTTCAGACCATTTGGAGTCGATTGGTACCCCCTTTTAGTGACACTTAAATTTTTTCCCTAACATTTTTTTTTTTTACTGTTTGAGTGGATAGATCTTTGAAAATGATTTACTGTTGCAGCCCTCCATTTCGCCACTAGGGGTAGGGTTTGGGAGTTATGAAAGAAAATGCGCTAAGGCTGAATTATGAGAGTGTGGTTGGTACAGAAGGTCCCAACCCTAGGGTTTGGAATCATGAATGGGAAAATGAAAAAGCTGATTTTTTCCGAAGTGTAACCCTAGGAGGCCAAAATCCTTTTCACAGAAAGTGTATATGAGTACGTTTCAGACCATTTGGAGTCGATTGGTACCCCCTTTTAGTGACACTTAAAATTTTTCCCTAACATTTTTTTTTTTTACTGTTTGAGTGGATAGATCTTTGAAAATGACTTACTGTTGCAGCCCTCCATTTCGCCACTAGGGGTAGGGTTTGGGAGTTATGAAAGAAAATGGGCTAAGGTTGAATTATGAGAGTGTGGTTGGTACAGAAGGTCCCAACCCTAGGGTTTGGAATCATGAATGGGAAAATGAAAAAGCTGATTTTTTCCGAAGTGTAACCCTAGGAGGCCAAAATCCTTTTCACAGAAAGTGTATATGAGTACGTTTCAGACCATTTGGAGTCGATTGGTACCCCCTTTTAGTGACACTTAAATTTTTTCCCTAACATTTTTTTTTTTTTACTGTTTGAGTGGATAGATCTTTGAAAATGACTTACTGTTGCAGCCCTCCATTTCGCCACTAAGGGTAGGGTTTGGGAGTTATGAAAGAAAATGGGCTAGGGTTGAATTATAAGAGTGTGGTTGGTACAGAAGGTCCCAACCCTAGGGTTTGGAATCATGAATGGGAAAATGAAAAAGCTGATTTTTTCCGAAGTGTAACCCTAGGAGGCCAAAATCCTTTTCACAGAAAGTGTATATGAGTACATTTCAGACCATTTGGAGTCGATTGGTACCCCCTTTTAGTGACACTTAAATTTTTTCCCTAACATTTTTTTTTTTTTACTGTTTGAGTGGATAGATCTTTGAAAATGACTTACTGTTGCAGCCCTCCATTTCACCACTAGGGGTAGGGTTTGGGAGTTATGAAAGAAAATGGGCTAAGGTTGAATTATGAGAGTGTGGTTGGTACAGAAGGTCCCAACCCTAGGGTTTGGAATCATGAATGGGAAAATGAAAAAGCTGATTTTTTCCGAAGTGTAACCCTAGGAGGCCAAAATCCTTTTCACAGAAAGTGTATATGAGTACGTTTCAGACCATTTGGAGTCGATTGGTACCCCCTTTTAGTGACACTTAAATTTTTTCCCTAACATTTTTTTTTTTTTACTGTTTGAGTGGATAGATCTTTGAAAATGACTTACTGTTGCAGCCCTCCATTTCGCCACTAAGGGTAGTGTTTGGGAGTTATGAAAGAAAATGGGCTAGGGTTGAATTATGAGAGTGTGGTTGGTACAGAAGGTCCCAACCCTAGGGTTTGGAATCATGAATGGGAAAATGAAAAAGCTGATTTTTTCCGAAGTGTAACCCTAGGAGGCCAAAATCCTTTTCACAGAAAGTGTATATGAGTACGTTTCAGACCATTTGGAGTCGATTGGTACCCCCTTTTAGTGACACTTAAAATTTTTCCCTAACATTTTTTTTTTTTACTGTTTGAGTGGATAGATCTTTGAAAATGACTTACTGTTGCAGCCCTCCATTTCGCCACTAAGGGTAGGGTTTGGGAGTTATGAAAGAAAATGGGCTAGGGTTGAATTATAAGAGTGTGGTTGGTACAGAAGGTCCCAACCCTAGGGTTTGGAATCATGAATGGGAAAATGAAAAAGCTGATTTTTTCCGAAGTGTAACCCTAGGAGGCCAAAATCCTTTTCACAGAAAGTGTATATGAGTACGTTTCAGACCATTTGGAGTCGATTGGTACCCCCTTTTAGTGACACTTAAATTTTTTCCCTAACATTTTTTTTTTTTTACTGTTTGAGTGGATAGATCTTTGAAAATGACTTACTGTTGCAGCCCTCCATTTCGCCACTAAGGGTAGTGTTTGGGAGTTATGAAAGAAAATGGGCTAGGGTTGAATTATGAGAGTGTGGTTGGTACAGAAGGTCCCAACCCTAGGGTTTGGAATCATGAATGGGAAAATGAAAAAGCAGATTTTTTCCGAAGTGTAACCCTAGGAGGCCAAAATCCTTTTCACAGAAAGTGTATATGAGTACGTTTCAGACCATTTGGAGTCGATTGGTACCCCCTTTTAGTGACACTTAAAATTTTTCCCTAACATTTTTTTTTTTTACTGTTTGAGTGGATAGATCTTTGAAAATGACTTACTGTTGCAGCCCTCCATTTCGCCACTAAGGGTAGGGTTTGGGAGTTATGAAAGAAAATGGGCTAGGGTTGAATTATAAGAGTGTGGTTGGTACAGAAGGTCCCAACCCTAGGGTTTGGAATCATGAATGGGAAAATGAAAAAGCTGATTTTTTCCGAAGTGTAACCCTAGGAGGCCAAAATCCTTTTCACAGAAAGTGTATATGAGTACGTTTCAGACCATTTGGAGTCGATTGGTACCCCCTTTTAGTGACACTTAACATTTTTCCCTAACATTTTTTTTTTTTTACTGTTTGAGTGGATAGATCTTTGAAAATGACTTACTGTTGCAGCCCTCCATTTCGCCACTAGGGGTAGGGTTTGGGAGTTATGAAAGAAAATGGGCTAAGGTTGAATTATGAGAGTGTGGTTGTTACAGAAGGTCCCAACCCTAGGGTTTGGAATCATGAATGGGAAAATGAAAAAGCTGATTTTTTCCGAAGTGTAACCCTAGGAGGCCAAAATCCTTTTCACAGAAAGTGTATATGAGTACGTTTCAGACCATTTGGAGTCGATTGGTACCCCCTTTTAGTGACACTTAAATTTTTTCCCTAACATTTTTTTTTTTTTACTGTTTGAGTGGATAGATCTTTGAAAATGACTTACTGTTGCAGCCCTCCATTTCACCACTAGGGGTAGGGTTTGGGAGTTATGAAAGAAAATGGGCTAAGGTTGAATTATGAGAGTGTGGTTGGTACAGAAGGTCCCAACCCTAGGGTTTGGAATCATGAATGGGAAAATGAAAAAGCTGATTTTTTCCGAAGTGTAACCCTAGGAGGCCAAAATCCTTTTCACAGAAAGTGTATATGAGTACGTTTCAGACCATTTGGAGTCGATTGGTACCCCCTTTTAGTGACACTTAAATTTTTTCCCTAACATTTTTTTTTTTTTACTGTTTGAGTGGATAGATCTTTGAAAATGACTTACTGTTGCAGCCCTCCATTTCGCCACTAAGGGTAGTGTTTGGGAGTTATGAAAGAAAATGGGCTAGGGTTGAATTATGAGAGTGTGGTTGGTACAGAAGGTCCCAACCCTAGGGTTTGGAATCATGAATGGGAAAATGAAAAAGCTGATTTTTTCCGAAGTGTAACCCTAGGAGGCCAAAATCCTTTTCACAGAAAGTGTATATGAGTACGTTTCAGACCATTTGGAGTCGATTGGTACCCCCTTTTAGTGACACTTAAATTTTTTCCCTAACATTTTTTTTTTTTTACTGTTTGAGTGGATAGATCTTTGAAAATGACTTACTGTTGCAGCCCTCCATTTCGCCACTAAGGGTAGTGTTTGGGAGTTATGAAAGAAAATGGGCTAGGGTTGAATTATGAGAGTGTGGTTGGTACAGAAGGTCCCAACCCTAGGGTTTGGAATCATGAATGGGAAAATGAAAAAGCTGATTTTTTCCGAAGTGTAACCCTAGGAGGCCAAAATCCTTTTCACAGAAAGTGTATATGAGTACGTTTCAGACCATTTGGAGTCGATTGGTACCCCCTTTTAGTGACACTTAAAATTTTTCCCTAACATTTTTTTTTTTTACTGTTTGAGTGGATAGATCTTTGAAAATGACTTACTGTTGCAGCCCTCCATTTCGCCACTAAGGGTAGGGTTTGGGAGTTATGAAAGAAAATGGGCTAGGGTTGAATTATAAGAGTGTGGTTGGTACAGAAGGTCCCAACCCTAGGGTTTGGAATCATGAATGGGAAAATGAAAAAGCTGATTTTTTCCGAAGTGTAACCCTAGGAGGCCAAAATCCTTTTCACAGAAAGTGTATATGAGTACGTTTCAGACCATTTGGAGTCGATTGGTACCCCCTTTTAGTGACACTTAAATTTTTTCCCTAACATTTTTTTTTTTTTACTGTTTGAGTGGATAGATCTTTGAAAATGACTTACTGTTGCAGCCCTCCATTTCGCCACTAAGGGTAGTGTTTGGGAGTTATGAAAGAAAATGGGCTAGGGTTGAATTATGAGAGTGTGGTTGGTACAGAAGGTCCCAACCCTAGGGTTTGGAATCATGAATGGGAAAATGAAAAAGCAGATTTTTTCCGAAGTGTAACCCTAGGAGGCCAAAATCCTTTTCACAGAAAGTGTATATGAGTACGTTTCAGACCATTTGGAGTCGATTGGTACCCCCTTTTAGTGACACTTAAAATTTTTCCCTAACATTTTTTTTTTTTACTGTTTGAGTGGATAGATCTTTGAAAATGACTTACTGTTGCAGCCCTCCATTTCGCCACTAAGGGTAGGGTTTGGGAGTTATGAAAGAAAATGGGCTAGGGTTGAATTATAAGAGTGTGGTTGGTACAGAAGGTCCCAACCCTAGGGTTTGGAATCATGAATGGGAAAATGAAAAAGCTGATTTTTTCCGAAGTGTAACCCTAGGAGGCCAAAATCCTTTTCACAGAAAGTGTATATGAGTACGTTTCAGACCATTTGGAGTCGATTGGTACCCCCTTTTAGTGACACTTAACATTTTTCCCTAACATTTTTTTTTTTTTACTGTTTGAGTGGATAGATCTTTGAAAATGACTTACTGTTGCAGCCCTCCATTTCGCCACTAGGGGTAGGGTTTGGGAGTTATGAAAGAAAATGGGCTAAGGTTGAATTATGAGAGTGTGGTTGTTACAGAAGGTCCCAACCCTAGGGTTTGGAATCATGAATGGGAAAATGAAAAAGCTGATTTTTTCCGAAGTGTAACCCTAGGAGGCCAAAATCCTTTTCACAGAAAGTGTATATGAGTACGTTTCAGACCATTTGGAGTCGATTGGTACCCCCTTTTAGTGACACTTAAATTTTTTCCCTAACATTTTTTTTTTTTTACTGTTTGAGTGGATAGATCTTTGAAAATGACTTACTGTTGCAGCCCTCCATTTCACCACTAGGGGTAGGGTTTGGGAGTTATGAAAGAAAATGGGCTAAGGTTGAATTATGAGAGTGTGGTTGGTACAGAAGGTCCCAACCCTAGGGTTTGGAATCATGAATGGGAAAATGAAAAAGCTGATTTTTTCCGAAGTGTAACCCTAGGAGGCCAAAATCCTTTTCACAGAAAGTGTATATGAGTACGTTTCAGACCATTTGGAGTCGATTGGTACCCCCTTTTAGTGACACTTAAATTTTTTCCCTAACATTTTTTTTTTTTTACTGTTTGAGTGGATAGATCTTTGAAAATGACTTACTGTTGCAGCCCTCCATTTCGCCACTAAGGGTAGTGTTTGGGAGTTATGAAAGAAAATGGGCTAGGGTTGAATTATGAGAGTGTGGTTGGTACAGAAGGTCCCAACCCTAGGGTTTGGAATCATGAATGGGAAAATGAAAAAGCTGATTTTTTCCGAAGTGTAACCCTAGGAGGCCAAAATCCTTTTCACAGAAAGTGTATATGAGTACGTTTCAGACCATTTGGAGTCGATTGGTACCCCCTTTTAGTGACACTTAAATTTTTTCCCTAACATTTTTTTTTTTTTACTGTTTGAGTGGATAGATCTTTGAAAATGACTTACTGTTGCAGCCCTCCATTTCGCCACTAAGGGTAGTGTTTGGGAGTTATGAAAGAAAATGGGCTAGGGTTGAATTATGAGAGTGTGGTTGGTACAGAAGGTCCCAACCCTAGGGTTTGGAATCATGAATGGGAAAATGAAAAAGCAGATTTTTTCCGAAGTGTAACCCTAGGAGGCCAAAATCCTTTTCACAGAAAGTGTATATGAGTACGTTTCAGACCATTTGGAGTCGATTGGTACCCCCTTTTAGTGACACTTAAAATTTTTCCCTAACATTTTTTTTTTTTACTGTTTGAGTGGATAGATCTTTGAAAATGACTTACTGTTGCAGCCCTCCATTTCGCCACTAAGGGTAGGGTTTGGGAGTTATGAAAGAAAATGGGCTAGGGTTGAATTATAAGAGTGTGGTTGGTACAGAAGGTCCCAACCCTAGGGTTTGGAATCATGAATGGGAAAATGAAAAAGCTGATTTTTTCCGAAGTGTAACCCTAGGAGGCCAAAATCCTTTTCACAGAAAGTGTATATGAGTACGTTTCAGACCATTTGGAGTCGATTGGTACCCCCTTTTAGTGACACTTAACATTTTTCCCTAACATTTTTTTTTTTTTACTGTTTGAGTGGATAGATCTTTGAAAATGACTTACTGTTGCAGCCCTCCATTTCGCCACTAGGGGTAGGGTTTGGGAGTTATGAAAGAAAATGGGCTAAGGTTGAATTATGAGAGTGTGGTTGTTACAGAAGGTCCCAACCCTAGGGTTTGGAATCATGAATGGGAAAATGAAAAAGCTGATTTTTTCCGAAGTGTAACCCTAGGAGGCCAAAATCCTTTTCACAGAAAGTGTATATGAGTACGTTTCAGACCATTTGGAGTCGATTGGTACCCCCTTTTAGTGACACTTAAATTTTTTCCCTAACATTTTTTTTTTTTTACTGTTTGAGTGGATAGATCTTTGAAAATGACTTACTGTTGCAGCCCTCCATTTCACCACTAGGGGTAGGGTTTGGGAGTTATGAAAGAAAATGGGCTAAGGTTGAATTATGAGAGTGTGGTTGGTACAGAAGGTCCCAACCCTAGGGTTTGGAATCATGAATGGGAAAATGAAAAAGCTGATTTTTTCCGAAGTGTAACCCTAGGAGGCCAAAATCCTTTTCACAGAAAGTGTATATGAGTACGTTTCAGACCATTTGGAGTCGATTGGTACCCCCTTTTAGTGACACTTAAATTTTTTCCCTAACATTTTTTTTTTTTTACTGTTTGAGTGGATAGATCTTTGAAAATGACTTACTGTTGCAGCCCTCCATTTCGCCACTAAGGGTAGTGTTTGGGAGTTATGAAAGAAAATGGGCTAGGGTTGAATTATGAGAGTGTGGTTGGTACAGAAGGTCCCAACCCTAGGGTTTGGAATCATGAATGGGAAAATGAAAAAGCTGATTTTTTCCGAAGTGTAACCCTAGGAGGCCAAAATCCTTTTCACAGAAAGTGTATATGAGTACGTTTCAGACCATTTGGAGTCGATTGGTACCCCCTTTTAGTGACACTTAAATTTTTTCCCTAACATTTTTTTTTTTTTACTGTTTGAGTGGATAGATCTTTGAAAATGACTTACTGTTGCAGCCCTCCATTTCACCACTAGGGGTAGGGTTTGGGAGTTATGAAAGAAAATGGGCTAAGGTTGAATTATGAGAGTGTGGTTGGTACAGAAGGTCCCAACCCTAGGGTTTGGAATCATGAATGGGAAAATGAAAAAGCTGATTTTTTCCGAAGTGTAACCCTAGGAGGCCAAAATCCTTTTCACAGAAAGTGTATATGAGTACGTTTCAGACCATTTGGAGTCGATTGGTACCCCCTTTTAGTGACACTTAAATTTTTTCCCTAACATTTTTTTTTTTTTACTGTTTGAGTGGATAGATCTTTGAAAATGACTTACTGTTGCAGCCCTCCATTTCGCCACTAAGGGTAGTGTTTGGGAGTTATGAAAGAAAATGGGCTAGGGTTGAATTATGAGAGTGTGGTTGGTACAGAAGGTCCCAACCCTAGGGTTTGGAATCATGAATGGGAAAATGAAAAAGCTGATTTTTTCCGAAGTGTAACCCTAGGAGGCCAAAATCCTTTTCACAGAAAGTGTATATGAGTACGTTTCAGACCATTTGGAGTCGATTGGTACCCCCTTTTAGTGACACTTAAATTTTTTCCCTAACATTTTTTTTTTTTTACTGTTTGAGTGGATAGATCTTTGAAAATGACTTACTGTTGCAGCCCTCCATTTCGCCACTAAGGGTAGTGTTTGGGAGTTATGAAAGAAAATGGGCTAGGGTTGAATTATGAGAGTGTGGTTGGTACAGAAGGTCCCAACCCTAGGGTTTGGAATCATGAATGGGAAAATGAAAAAGCAGATTTTTTCCGAAGTGTAACCCTAGGAGGCCAAAATCCTTTTCACAGAAAGTGTATATGAGTACGTTTCAGACCATTTGGAGTCGATTGGTACCCCCTTTTAGTGACACTTAAAATTTTTCCCTAACATTTTTTTTTTTTACTGTTTGAGTGGATAGATCTTTGAAAATGACTTACTGTTGCAGCCCTCCATTTCGCCACTAAGGGTAGGGTTTGGGAGTTATGAAAGAAAATGGGCTAGGGTTGAATTATAAGAGTGTGGTTGGTACAGAAGGTCCCAACCCTAGGGTTTGGAATCATGAATGGGAAAATGAAAAAGCAGATTTTTTCCGAAGTGTAACCCTAGGAGGCCAAAATCCTTTTCACAGAAAGTGTATATGAGTACGTTTCAGACCATTTGGAGTCGATTGGTACCCCCTTTTAGTGACACTTAACATTTTTCCCTAACATTTTTTTTTTTTTACTGTTTGAGTGGATAGATCTTTGAAAATGACTTACTGTTGCAGCCCTCCATTTCGCCACTAGGGGTAGGGTTTGGGAGTTATGAAAGAAAATGGGCTAAGGTTGAATTATGAGAGTGTGGTTGTTACAGAAGGTCCCAACCCTAGGGTTTGGAATCATGAATGGGAAAATGAAAAAGCTGATTTTTTCCGAAGTGTAACCCTAGGAGGCCAAAATCCTTTTCACAGAAAGTGTATATGAGTACGTTTCAGACCATTTGGAGTCGATTGGTACCCCCTTTTAGTGACACTTACATTTTTTCCCTAACATTTTTTTTTTTTTACTGTTTGAGTGGATAGATCTTTGAAAATGACTTACTGTTGCAGCCCTCCATTTCACCACTAGGGGTAGGGTTTGGGAGTTATGAAAGAAAATGGGCTAAGGTTGAATTATGAGAGTGTGGTTGGTACAGAAGGTCCCAACCCTAGGGTTTGGAATCATGAATGGGAAAATGAAAAAGCTGATTTTTTCCGAAGTGTAACCCTAGGAGGCCAAAATCCTTTTCACAGAAAGTGTATATGAGTACGTTTCAGACCATTTGGAGTCGATTGGTACCCCCTTTTAGTGACACTTAAATTTTTTCCCTAACATTTTTTTTTTTTTACTGTTTGAGTGGATAGATCTTTGAAAATGACTTACTGTTGCAGCCCTCCATTTCGCCACTAAGGGTAGTGTTTGGGAGTTATGAAAGAAAATGGGCTAGGGTTGAATTATGAGAGTGTGGTTGGTACAGAAGGTCCCAACCCTAGGGTTTGGAATCATGAATGGGAAAATGAAAAAGCTGATTTTTTCCGAAGTGTAACCCTAGGAGGCCAAAATCCTTTTCACAGAAAGTGTATATGAGTACGTTTCAGACCATTTGGAGTCGATTGGTACCCCCTTTTAGTGACACTTAAATTTTTTCCCTAACATTTTTTTTTTTTTACTGTTTGAGTGGATAGATCTTTGAAAATGACTTACTGTTGCAGCCCTCCATTTCGCCACTAAGGGTAGTGTTTGGGAGTTATGAAAGAAAATGGGCTAGGGTTGAATTATGAGAGTGTGGTTGGTACAGAAGGTCCCAACCCTAGGGTTTGGAATCATGAATGGGAAAATGAAAAAGCAGATTTTTTCCGAAGTGTAACCCTAGGAGGCCAAAATCCTTTTCACAGAAAGTGTATATGAGTACGTTTCAGACCATTTGGAGTCGATTGGTACCCCCTTTTAGTGACACTTAAATTTTTTCCCTAACATTTTTTTTTTTTTACTGTTTGAGTGGATAGATCTTTGAAAATGACTTACTGTTGCAGCCCTCCATTTCGCCACTAAGGGTAGTGTTTGGGAGTTATGAAAGAAAATGGGCTAGGGTTGAATTATGAGAGTGTGGTTGGTACAGAAGGTCCCAACCCTAGGGTTTGGAATCATGAATGGGAAAATGAAAAAGCTGATTTTTTCCGAAGTGTAACCCTAGGAGGCCAAAATCCTTTTCACAGAAAGTGTATATGAGTACGTTTCAGACCATTTGGAGTCGATTGGTACCCCCTTTTAGTGACACTTAAATTTTTTCCCTAACATTTTTTTTTTTTTACTGTTTGAGTGGATAGATCTTTGAAAATGACTTACTGTTGCAGCCCTCCATTTCGCCACTAAGGGTAGTGTTTGGGAGTTATGAAAGAAAATGGGCTAGGGTTGAATTATGAGAGTGTGGTTGGTACAGAAGGTCCCAACCCTAGGGTTTGGAATCATGAATGGGAAAATGAAAAAGCAGATTTTTTCCGAAGTGTAACCCTAGGAGGCCAAAATCCTTTTCACAGAAAGTGTATATGAGTACGTTTCAGACCATTTGGAGTCGATTGGTACCCCCTTTTAGTGACACTTAAAATTTTTCCCTAACATTTTTTTTTTTTACTGTTTGAGTGGATAGATCTTTGAAAATGACTTACTGTTGCAGCCCTCCATTTCGCCACTAAGGGTAGGGTTTGGGAGTTATGAAAGAAAATGGGCTAGGGTTGAATTATAAGAGTGTGGTTGGTACAGAAGGTCCCAACCCTAGGGTTTGGAATCATGAATGGGAAAATGAAAAAGCAGATTTTTTCCGAAGTGTAACCCTAGGAGGCCAAAATCCTTTTCACAGAAAGTGTATATGAGTACGTTTCAGACCATTTGGAGTCGATTGGTACCCCCTTTTAGTGACACTTAACATTTTTCCCTAACATTTTTTTTTTTTTACTGTTTGAGTGGATAGATCTTTGAAAATGACTTACTGTTGCAGCCCTCCATTTCGCCACTAGGGGTAGGGTTTGGGAGTTATGAAAGAAAATGGGCTAAGGTTGAATTATGAGAGTGTGGTTGTTACAGAAGGTCCCAACCCTAGGGTTTGGAATCATGAATGGGAAAATGAAAAAGCTGATTTTTTCCGAAGTGTAACCCTAGGAGGCCAAAATCCTTTTCACAGAAAGTGTATATGAGTACGTTTCAGACCATTTGGAGTCGATTGGTACCCCCTTTTAGTGACACTTACATTTTTTCCCTAACATTTTTTTTTTTTTACTGTTTGAGTGGATAGATCTTTGAAAATGACTTACTGTTGCAGCCCTCCATTTCACCACTAGGGGTAGGGTTTGGGAGTTATGAAAGAAAATGGGCTAAGGTTGAATTATGAGAGTGTGGTTGGTACAGAAGGTCCCAACCCTAGGGTTTGGAATCATGAATGGGAAAATGAAAAAGCTGATTTTTTCCGAAGTGTAACCCTAGGAGGCCAAAATCCTTTTCACAGAAAGTGTATATGAGTACGTTTCAGACCATTTGGAGTCGATTGGTACCCCCTTTTAGTGACACTTAAATTTTTTCCCTAACATTTTTTTTTTTTTACTGTTTGAGTGGATAGATCTTTGAAAATGACTTACTGTTGCAGCCCTCCATTTCGCCACTAAGGGTAGTGTTTGGGAGTTATGAAAGAAAATGGGCTAGGGTTGAATTATGAGAGTGTGGTTGGTACAGAAGGTCCCAACCCTAGGGTTTGGAATCATGAATGGGAAAATGAAAAAGCTGATTTTTTCCGAAGTGTAACCCTAGGAGGCCAAAATCCTTTTCACAGAAAGTGTATATGAGTACGTTTCAGACCATTTGGAGTCGATTGGTACCCCCTTTTAGTGACACTTAAATTTTTTCCCTAACATTTTTTTTTTTTTACTGTTTGAGTGGATAGATCTTTGAAAATGACTTACTGTTGCAGCCCTCCATTTCGCCACTAAGGGTAGTGTTTGGGAGTTATGAAAGAAAATGGGCTAGGGTTGAATTATGAGAGTGTGGTTGGTACAGAAGGTCCCAACCCTAGGGTTTGGAATCATGAATGGGAAAATGAAAAAGCAGATTTTTTCCGAAGTGTAACCCTAGGAGGCCAAAATCCTTTTCACAGAAAGTGTATATGAGTACGTTTCAGACCATTTGGAGTCGATTGGTACCCCCTTTTAGTGACACTTAAAATTTTTCCCTAACATTTTTTTTTTTTACTGTTTGAGTGGATAGATCTTTGAAAATGACTTACTGTTGCAGCCCTCCATTTCGCCACTAAGGGTAGGGTTTGGGAGTTATGAAAGAAAATGGGCTAGGGTTGAATTATAAGAGTGTGGTTGGTACAGAAGGTCCCAACCCTAGGGTTTGGAATCATGAATGGGAAAATGAAAAAGCTGATTTTTTCCGAAGTGTAACCCTAGGAGGCCAAAATCCTTTTCACAGAAAGTGTATATGAGTACGTTTCAGACCATTTGGAGTCGATTGGTACCCCCTTTTAGTGACACTTAACATTTTTCCCTAACATTTTTTTTTTTTTACTGTTTGAGTGGATAGATCTTTGAAAATGACTTACTGTTGCAGCCCTCCATTTCGCCACTAAGGGTAGTGTTTGGGAGTTATGAAAGAAAATGGGCTAGGGTTGAATTATGAGAGTGTGGTTGGTACAGAAGGTCCCAACCCTAGGGTTTGGAATCATGAATGGGAAAATGAAAAAGCAGATTTTTTCCGAAGTGTAACCCTAGGAGGCCAAAATCCTTTTCACAGAAAGTGTATATGAGTACGTTTCAGACCATTTGGAGTCGATTGGTACCCCCTTTTAGTGACACTTAAAATTTTTCCCTAACATTTTTTTTTTTTACTGTTTGAGTGGATAGATCTTTGAAAATGACTTACTGTTGCAGCCCTCCATTTCGCCACTAAGGGTAGGGTTTGGGAGTTATGAAAGAAAATGGGCTAGGGTTGAATTATAAGAGTGTGGTTGGTACAGAAGGTCCCAACCCTAGGGTTTGGAATCATGAATGGGAAAATGAAAAAGCAGATTTTTTCCGAAGTGTAACCCTAGGAGGCCAAAATCCTTTTCACAGAAAGTGTATATGAGTACGTTTCAGACCATTTGGAGTCGATTGGTACCCCCTTTTAGTGACACTTAACATTTTTCCCTAACATTTTTTTTTTTTTACTGTTTGAGTGGATAGATCTTTGAAAATGACTTACTGTTGCAGCCCTCCATTTCGCCACTAGGGGTAGGGTTTGGGAGTTATGAAAGAAAATGGGCTAAGGTTGAATTATGAGAGTGTGGTTGTTACAGAAGGTCCCAACCCTAGGGTTTGGAATCATGAATGGGAAAATGAAAAAGCTGATTTTTTCCGAAGTGTAACCCTAGGAGGCCAAAATCCTTTTCACAGAAAGTGTATATGAGTACGTTTCAGACCATTTGGAGTCGATTGGTACCCCCTTTTAGTGACACTTACATTTTTTCCCTAACATTTTTTTTTTTTTACTGTTTGAGTGGATAGATCTTTGAAAATGACTTACTGTTGCAGCCCTCCATTTCACCACTAGGGGTAGGGTTTGGGAGTTATGAAAGAAAATGGGCTAAGGTTGAATTATGAGAGTGTGGTTGGTACAGAAGGTCCCAACCCTAGGGTTTGGAATCATGAATGGGAAAATGAAAAAGCTGATTTTTTCCGAAGTGTAACCCTAGGAGGCCAAAATCCTTTTCACAGAAAGTGTATATGAGTACGTTTCAGACCATTTGGAGTCGATTGGTACCCCCTTTTAGTGACACTTAAATTTTTTCCCTAACATTTTTTTTTTTTTACTGTTTGAGTGGATAGATCTTTGAAAATGACTTACTGTTGCAGCCCTCCATTTCGCCACTAAGGGTAGTGTTTGGGAGTTATGAAAGAAAATGGGCTAGGGTTGAATTATGAGAGTGTGGTTGGTACAGAAGGTCCCAACCCTAGGGTTTGGAATCATGAATGGGAAAATGAAAAAGCTGATTTTTTCCGAAGTGTAACCCTAGGAGGCCAAAATCCTTTTCACAGAAAGTGTATATGAGTACGTTTCAGACCATTTGGAGTCGATTGGTACCCCCTTTTAGTGACACTTAAATTTTTTCCCTAACATTTTTTTTTTTTTACTGTTTGAGTGGATAGATCTTTGAAAATGACTTACTGTTGCAGCCCTCCATTTCGCCACTAAGGGTAGTGTTTGGGAGTTATGAAAGAAAATGGGCTAGGGTTGAATTATGAGAGTGTGGTTGGTACAGAAGGTCCCAACCCTAGGGTTTGGAATCATGAATGGGAAAATGAAAAAGCAGATTTTTTCCGAAGTGTAACCCTAGGAGGCCAAAATCCTTTTCACAGAAAGTGTATATGAGTACGTTTCAGACCATTTGGAGTCGATTGGTACCCCCTTTTAGTGACACTTAAATTTTTTCCCTAACATTTTTTTTTTTTTACTGTTTGAGTGGATAGATCTTTGAAAATGACTTACTGTTGCAGCCCTCCATTTCACCACTAGGGGTAGGGTTTGGGAGTTATGAAAGAAAATGGGCTAAGGTTGAATTATGAGAGTGTGGTTGGTACAGAAGGTCCCAACCCTAGGGTTTGGAATCATGAATGGGAAAATGAAAAAGCTGATTTTTTCCGAAGTGTAACCCTAGGAGGCCAAAATCCTTTTCACAGAAAGTGTATATGAGTACGTTTCAGACCATTTGGAGTCGATTGGTACCCCCTTTTAGTGACACTTAAATTTTTTCCCTAACATTTTTTTTTTTTTACTGTTTGAGTGGATAGATCTTTGAAAATGACTTACTGTTGCAGCCCTCCATTTCGCCACTAAGGGTAGTGTTTGGGAGTTATGAAAGAAAATGGGCTAGGGTTGAATTATGAGAGTGTGGTTGGTACAGAAGGTCCCAACCCTAGGGTTTGGAATCATGAATGGGAAAATGAAAAAGCTGATTTTTTCCGAAGTGTAACCCTAGGAGGCCAAAATCCTTTTCACAGAAAGTGTATATGAGTACGTTTCAGACCATTTGGAGTCGATTGGTACCCCCTTTTAGTGACACTTAAAATTTTTCCCTAACATTTTTTTTTTTTACTGTTTGAGTGGATAGATCTTTGAAAATGACTTACTGTTGCAGCCCTCCATTTCGCCACTAAGGGTAGTGTTTGGGAGTTATGAAAGAAAATGGGCTAGGGTTGAATTATGAGAGTGTGGTTGGTACAGAAGGTCCCAACCCTAGGGTTTGGAATCATGAATGGGAAAATGAAAAAGCTGATTTTTTCCGAAGTGTAACCCTAGGAGGCCAAAATCCTTTTCACAGAAAGTGTATATGAGTACGTTTCAGACCATTTGGAGTCGATTGGTACCCCCTTTTAGTGACACTTAAATTTTTTCCCTAACATTTTTTTTTTTTTACTGTTTGAGTGGATAGATCTTTGAAAATGACTTACTGTTGCAGCCCTCCATTTCACCACTAGGGGTAGGGTTTGGGAGTTATGAAAGAAAATTGGCTAAGGTTGAATTATGAGAGTGTGGTTGGTACAGAAGGTCCCAACCCTAGGGTTTGGAATCATGAATGGGAAAATGAAAAAGCTGATTTTTTCCGAAGTGTAACCCTAGGAGGCCAAAATCCTTTTCACAGAAAGTGTATATGAGTACGTTTCAGACCATTTGGAGTCGATTGGTACCCCCTTTTAGTGACACTTAAATTTTTTCCCTAACATTTTTTTTTTTTTACTGTTTGAGTGGATAGATCTTTGAAAATGACTTACTGTTGCAGCCCTCCATTTCGCCACTAAGGGTAGTGTTTGGGAGTTATGAAAGAAAATGGGCTAGGGTTGAATTATGAGAGTGTGGTTGGTACAGAAGGTCCCAACCCTAGGGTTTGGAATCATGAATGGGAAAATGAAAAAGCTGATTTTTTCCGAAGTGTAACCCTAGGAGGCCAAAATCCTTTTCACAGAAAGTGTATATGAGTACGTTTCAGACCATTTGGAGTCGATTGGTACCCCCTTTTAGTGACACTTAAATTTTTTCCCTAACATTTTTTTTTTTTTACTGTTTGAGTGGATAGATCTTTGAAAATGACTTACTGTTGCAGCCCTCCATTTCGCCACTAAGGGTAGTGTTTGGGAGTTATGAAAGAAAATGGGCTAGGGTTGAATTATGAGAGTGTGGTTGGTACAGAAGGTCCCAACCCTAGGGTTTGGAATCATGAATGGGAAAATGAAAAAGCAGATTTTTTCCGAAGTGTAACCCTAGGAGGCCAAAATCCTTTTCACAGAAAGTGTATATGAGTACGTTTCAGACCATTTGGAGTCGATTGGTACCCCCTTTTAGTGACACTTAAAATTTTTCCCTAACATTTTTTTTTTTTACTGTTTGAGTGGATAGATCTTTGAAAATGACTTACTGTTGCAGCCCTCCATTTCGCCACTAAGGGTAGGGTTTGGGAGTTATGAAAGAAAATGGGCTAGGGTTGAATTATAAGAGTGTGGTTGGTACAGAAGGTCCCAACCCTAGGGTTTGGAATCATGAATGGGAAAATGAAAAAGCTGATTTTTTCCGAAGTGTAACCCTAGGAGGCCAAAATCCTTTTCACAGAAAGTGTATATGAGTACGTTTCAGACCATTTGGAGTCGATTGGTACCCCCTTTTAGTGACACTTAACATTTTTCCCTAACATTTTTTTTTTTTTACTGTTTGAGTGGATAGATCTTTGAAAATGACTTACTGTTGCAGCCCTCCATTTCGCCACTAGGGGTAGGGTTTGGGAGTTATGAAAGAAAATGGGCTAAGGTTGAATTATGAGAGTGTGGTTGTTACAGAAGGTCCCAACCCTAGGGTTTGGAATCATGAATGGGAAAATGAAAAAGCTGATTTTTTCCGAAGTGTAACCCTAGGAGGCCAAAATCCTTTTCACAGAAAGTGTATATGAGTACGTTTCAGACCATTTGGAGTCGATTGGTACCCCCTTTTAGTGACACTTACATTTTTTCCCTAACATTTTTTTTTTTTTACTGTTTGAGTGGATAGATCTTTGAAAATGACTTACTGTTGCAGCCCTCCATTTCACCACTAGGGGTAGGGTTTGGGAGTTATGAAAGAAAATGGGCTAAGGTTGAATTATGAGAGTGTGGTTGGTACAGAAGGTCCCAACCCTAGGGTTTGGAATCATGAATGGGAAAATGAAAAAGCTGATTTTTTCCGAAGTGTAACCCTAGGAGGCCAAAATCCTTTTCACAGAAAGTGTATATGAGTACGTTTCAGACCATTTGGAGTCGATTGGTACCCCCTTTTAGTGACACTTAAATTTTTTCCCTAACATTTTTTTTTTTTTACTGTTTGAGTGGATAGATCTTTGAAAATGACTTACTGTTGCAGCCCTCCATTTCGCCACTAAGGGTAGTGTTTGGGAGTTATGAAAGAAAATGGGCTAGGGTTGAATTATGAGAGTGTGGTTGGTACAGAAGGTCCCAACCCTAGGGTTTGGAATCATGAATGGGAAAATGAAAAAGCTGATTTTTTCCGAAGTGTAACCCTAGGAGGCCAAAATCCTTTTCACAGAAAGTGTATATGAGTACGTTTCAGACCATTTGGAGTCGATTGGTACCCCCTTTTAGTGACACTTAAATTTTTTCCCTAACATTTTTTTTTTTTTACTGTTTGAGTGGATAGATCTTTGAAAATGACTTACTGTTGCAGCCCTCCATTTCACCACTAGGGGTAGGGTTTGGGAGTTATGAAAGAAAATGGGCTAAGGTTGAATTATGAGAGTGTGGTTGGTACAGAAGGTCCCAACCCTAGGGTTTGGAATCATGAATGGGAAAATGAAAAAGCTGATTTTTTCCGAAGTGTAACCCTAGGAGGCCAAAATCCTTTTCACAGAAAGTGTATATGAGTACGTTTCAGACCATTTGGAGTCGATTGGTACCCCCTTTTAGTGACACTTAAATTTTTTCCCTAACATTTTTTTTTTTTTACTGTTTGAGTGGATAGATCTTTGAAAATGACTTACTGTTGCAGCCCTCCATTTCGCCACTAAGGGTAGTGTTTGGGAGTTATGAAAGAAAATGGGCTAGGGTTGAATTATGAGAGTGTGGTTGGTACAGAAGGTCCCAACCCTAGGGTTTGGAATCATGAATGGGAAAATGAAAAAGCTGATTTTTTCCGAAGTGTAACCCTAGGAGGCCAAAATCCTTTTCACAGAAAGTGTATATGAGTACGTTTCAGACCATTTGGAGTCGATTGGTACCCCCTTTTAGTGACACTTAAAATTTTTCCCTAACATTTTTTTTTTTTACTGTTTGAGTGGATAGATCTTTGAAAATGACTTACTGTTGCAGCCCTCCATTTCGCCACTAGGGGTAGGGTTTGGGAGTTATGAAAGAAAATGGGCTAAGGTTGAATTATGAGAGTGTGGTTGGTACAGAAGGTCCCAACCCTAGGGTTTGGAATCATGAATGGGAAAATGAAAAAGCTGATTTTTTCCGAAGTGTAACCCTAGGAGGCCAAAATCCTTTTCACAGAAAGTGTATATGAGTACGTTTCAGACCATTTGGAGTCGATTGGTACCCCCTTTTAGTGACACTTAAATTTTTTCCCTAACATTTTTTTTTTTTTACTGTTTGAGTGGATAGATCTTTGAAAATGACTTACTGTTGCAGCCCTCCATTTCGCCACTAAGGGTAGTGTTTGGGAGTTATGAAAGAAAATGGGCTAGGGTTGAATTATGAGAGTGTGGTTGGTACAGAAGGTCCCAACCCTAGGGTTTGGAATCATGAATGGGAAAATGAAAAAGCTGATTTTTTCCGAAGTGTAACCCTAGGAGGCCAAAATCCTTTTCACAGAAAGTGTATATGAGTACGTTTCAGACCATTTGGAGTCGATTGGTACCCCCTTTTAGTGACACTTAAATTTTTTCCCTAACATTTTTTTTTTTTTACTGTTTGAGTGGATAGATCTTTGAAAATGACTTACTGTTGCAGCCCTCCATTTCACCACTAGGGGTAGGGTTTGGGAGTTATGAAAGAAAATGGGCTAAGGTTGAATTATGAGAGTGTGGTTGGTACAGAAGGTCCCAACCCTAGGGTTTGGAATCATGAATGGGAAAATGAAAAAGCTGATTTTTTCCGAAGTGTAACCCTAGGAGGCCAAAATCCTTTTCACAGAAAGTGTATATGAGTACGTTTCAGACCATTTGGAGTCGATTGGTACCCCCTTTTAGTGACACTTAAATTTTTTCCCTAACATTTTTTTTTTTTTACTGTTTGAGTGGATAGATCTTTGAAAATGACTTACTGTTGCAGCCCTCCATTTCGCCACTAAGGGTAGTGTTTGGGAGTTATGAAAGAAAATGGGCTAGGGTTGAATTATGAGAGTGTGGTTGGTACAGAAGGTCCCAACCCTAGGGTTTGGAATCATGAATGGGAAAATGAAAAAGCTGATTTTTTCCGAAGTGTAACCCTAGGAGGCCAAAATCCTTTTCACAGAAAGTGTATATGAGTACGTTTCAGACCATTTGGAGTCGATTGGTACCCCCTTTTAGTGACACTTAAAATTTTTCCCTAACATTTTTTTTTTTTACTGTTTGAGTGGATAGATCTTTGAAAATGACTTACTGTTGCAGCCCTCCATTTCGCCACTAGGGGTAGGGTTTGGGAGTTATGAAAGAAAATGGGCTAAGGTTGAATTATGAGAGTGTGGTTGGTACAGAAGGTCCCAACCCTAGGGTTTGGAATCATGAATGGGAAAATGAAAAAGCTGATTTTTTCCGAAGTGTAACCCTAGGAGGCCAAAATCCTTTTCACAGAAAGTGTATATGAGTACGTTTCAGACCATTTGGAGTCGATTGGTACCCCCTTTTAGTGACACTTAAATTTTTTCCCTAACATTTTTTTTTTTTTACTGTTTGAGTGGATAGATCTTTGAAAATGACTTACTGTTGCAGCCCTCCATTTCGCCACTAAGGGTAGTGTTTGGGAGTTATGAAAGAAAATGGGCTAGGGTTGAATTATGAGAGTGTGGTTGGTACAGAAGGTCCCAACCCTAGGGTTTGGAATCATGAATGGGAAAATGAAAAAGCTGATTTTTTCCGAAGTGTAACCCTAGGAGGCCAAAATCCTTTTCACAGAAAGTGTATATGAGTACGTTTCAGACCATTTGGAGTCGATTGGTACCCCCTTTTAGTGACACTTAAAATTTTTCCCTAACATTTTTTTTTTTTACTGTTTGAGTGGATAGATCTTTGAAAATGACTTACTGTTGCAGCCCTCCATTTCGCCACTAAGGGTAGGGTTTGGGAGTTATGAAAGAAAATGGGCTAGGGTTGAATTATAAGAGTGTGGTTGGTACAGAAGGTCCCAACCCTAGGGTTTGGAATCATGAATGGGAAAATGAAAAAGCTGATTTTTTCCGAAGTGTAACCCTAGGAGGCCAAAATCCTTTTCACAGAAAGTGTATATGAGTACGTTTCAGACCATTTGGAGTCGATTGGTACCCCCTTTTAGTGACACTTAACATTTTTCCCTAAAATTTTTTTTTTTTTACTGTTTGAGTGGATAGATCTTTGAAAATGACTTACTGTTGCAGCCCTCCATTTCGCCACTAGGGGTAGGGTTTTTGGAGTTATGAAAGAAAATGGGCTAGGGTTGAATTATGAGAGTGTGGTTGGTACAGAAGGTCCCAACCCTAGGGTTTGGAATCATGAATGGGAAAATGAAAAAGCTGATTTTTTCCGAAGTGTAACCCTAGGAGGCCAAAATCCTTTTCACAGAAAGTGTATATGAGTACGTTTCAGACCATTTGGAGTCGATTGGTACCCCCTTTTAGTGACACTTAAATTTTTTCCCTAACATTTTTTTTTTTTTACTGTTTGAGTGGATAGATCTTTGAAAATGACTTACTGTTGCAGCCCTCCATTTCACCACTAGGGGTAGGGTTTGGGAGTTATGAAAGAAAATGGGCTAAGGTTGAATTATGAGAGTGTGGTTGGTACAGAAGGTCCCAACCCTAGGGTTTGGAATCATGAATGGGAAAATGAAAAAGCTGATTTTTTCCGAAGTGTAACCCTAGGAGGCCAAAATCCTTTTCACAGAAAGTGTATATGAGTACGTTTCAGACCATTTGGAGTCGATTGGTACCCCCTTTTAGTGACACTTAAAATTTTTCCCTAACATTTTTTTTTTTTACTGTTTGAGTGGATAGATCTTTGAAAATGACTTACTGTTGCAGCCCTCCATTTCGCCACTAAGGGTAGGGTTTGGGAGTTATGAAAGAAAATGGGCTAGGGTTGAATTATAAGAGTGTGGTTGGTACAGAAGGTCCCAACCCTAGGGTTTGGAATCATGAATGGGAAAATGAAAAAGCTGATTTTTTCCGAAGTGTAACCCTAGGAGGCCAAAATCCTTTTCACAGAAAGTGTATATGAGTACGTTTCAGACCATTTGGAGTCGATTGGTACCCCCTTTTAGTGACACTTAACATTTTTCCCTAAAATTTTTTTTTTTTTACTGTTTGAGTGGATAGATCTTTGAAAATGACTTACTGTTGCAGCCCTCCATTTCGCCACTAGGGGTAGGGTTTTTGGAGTTATGAAAGAAAATGGGCTAGGGTTGAATTATGAGAGTGTGGTTGGTACAGAAGGTCCCAACCCTAGGGTTTGGAATCATGAATGGGAAAATGAAAAAGCTGATTTTTTCCGAAGTGTAACCCTAGGAGGCCAAAATCCTTTTCACAGAAAGTGTATATGAGTACGTTTCAGACCATTTGGAGTCGATTGGTACCCCCTTTTAGTGACACTTAAATTTTTTCCCTAACATTTTTTTTTTTTTACTGTTTGAGTGGATAGATCTTTGAAAATGACTTACTGTTGCAGCCCTCCATTTCACCACTAGGGGTAGGGTTTGGGAGTTATGAAAGAAAATGGGCTAAGGTTGAATTATGAGAGTGTGGTTGGTACAGAAGGTCCCAACCCTAGGGTTTGGAATCATGAATGGGAAAATGAAAAAGCTGATTTTTTCCGAAGTGTAACCCTAGGAGGCCAAAATCCTTTTCACAGAAAGTGTATATGAGTACGTTTCAGACCATTTGGAGTCGATTGGTACCCCCTTTTAGTGACACTTAAAATTTTTCCCTAACATTTTTTTTTTTTACTGTTTGAGTGGATAGATCTTTGAAAATGACTTACTGTTGCAGCCCTCCATTTCGCCACTAAGGGTAGGGTTTGGGAGTTATGAAAGAAAATGGGCTAGGGTTGAATTATAAGAGTGTGGTTGGTACAGAAGGTCCCAACCCTAGGGTTTGGAATCATGAATGGGAAAATGAAAAAGCTGATTTTTTCCGAAGTGTAACCCTAGGAGGCCAAAATCCTTTTCACAGAAAGTGTATATGAGTACGTTTCAGACCATTTGGAGTCGATTGGTACCCCCTTTTAGTGACACTTAACATTTTTCCCTAAAATTTTTTTTTTTTTACTGTTTGAGTGGATAGATCTTTGAAAATGACTTACTGTTGCAGCCCTCCATTTCGCCACTAGGGGTAGGGTTTTTGGAGTTATGAAAGAAAATGGGCTAGGGTTGAATTATGAGAGTGTGGTTGGTACAGAAGGTCCCAACCCTAGGGTTTGGAATCATGAATGGGAAAATGAAAAAGCTGATTTTTTCCGAAGTGTAACCCTAGGAGGCCAAAATCCTTTTCACAGAAAGTGTATATGAGTACGTTTCAGACCATTTGGAGTCGATTGGTTAGGTTAGGGGAAATAAAACTCCAGCCACTAAGAAGTAGCCAGAATGCACTGGCGCACAAACCTTAGAGCAACCTCGAGTTTGTCAGGTTAGTGTATGTTTAATTCTCTCTAATATGTGAATAACTCTGTCACTCTCCTATTGCAGGTGCCAGAAGAGGCAGATCTCCAGGTGGATCTCAGGCAAAGAAGGAGGTGAGTATCTGAGTTTCTACCGTGGTTCAGTAACCCAGGGAAAGGGTTAAGGTTAGGGAAAGGTATGGGTATGGGTTAGGGAAAGGGTTAAGGTTAGGGAAAGGTATGGGTGTGGGTTAAGGTTAGGGTAAGGGTTAAGGTTAGGGTTAGATGTTAGTAACCCAAAGTTTGGGGTTGGGGTTAAGGTTAGGAAAGGGTTAGATGAACCACAGTATAATGTTAGTCCTCAGACATCCCCTGATGCTGGTAACACCGGATATATGGTAAGTATATGTTTTTAACTAAGGTTTAAAAATAGTTCTCCTGTATGTATATTAAAATGTTTTTTTCTCTCTTTTATACAGGTGACCATCCTAGATCTCTCCTGCGTCTGCAATCCTGTCTGTTTCATATATGCAACCCTCTTGCAGGAGAAACCTATTCAGGCCACCTGTATATTCCTGTATGAATTCTCTCTATTTTTCTAAAGCTTGTGGTTGAGACCATTCGGATAAATTGTGTTCAATTTCTTAATCCAGTGTCTCTCCCTAGCTAGTCTCTGGCCTTCAGACCAATGCGACCCTGCTTCAAGACCCATGATAGACAAATTGTTACTACCATGCAGTCTGAAATGTTCATAGAGGTGGGTTGCTTTCACAGTATTGTTAATTGAATAGATATGCTGTTTTAGCCTTTCTAATAGGCTATTTTTGGTTTGACCAATATATAACCTATTGCATGTCTTACATTCAATACAATAAACTAGATTTGCTGTCCTCATCTCCAGACCATCAGGGACAGGTGCACCCAGGTGAGTAACTCGATTCAAAATGAATTTAACCGTTTTAAAATGTTGACTGTACTTGTCTGTTTTAGATGTTCTGCCCAAAGAAGCATTAACTAAAACATCTTTGAGATTTTTATTTCTCCGGAAGGCTGAAATGATTTTAAAATCTTGTAGCGGAACACAAGAATCCTGCAACCTATGAAAATGAGTCTTAATTTTAGAGTTCAGGGCCTGGGAAGTGGGCGAGAAGACTGACACAAAAGGGACCAGATTTTTCTCTCTGACTGTGCCGTTCTCTCTTTTAGGGTTAAACTCATTTCCACAAAGTCGTTGGGTCTCGACTTTAATGTCCCTAAGGAAGGTTCTGCTGTATCCCCTCAATTTGAGGGCTCGGAACAGGGTCTTGGTCGCCGACTCGACGTCCTCAGGCGCAGTGCATATCCTGTTGAAGCGAATCAACTGGGACTTGACGATACCCCTAAAGGTATGGCGTGGATGGTAACTGGATTTATGCAACAACGCCTGAGTGTCGGTCGGCTTGCAGTAGACCCTAGTTCCAAGTGTCTTCTCCCCATTCCCATTTGCAATAAAATACACCTCTGTGTCCAAGAACTCTATTTTCTCCGGTTGCAGGTTGTATTTCACTGTAATGGAGGTGTGATGCTGGTTGAGCACCTCAATGAACTCCAAAAACTCACCCTCAGTATGGCTCCAAAGGCCAAAAATATCATCCAGGTACCGTATATAAAAGGATGGTAATTTGTTGCATTTGGGGAAGACAGTTCGCTCCCAGTCCGCCATATAAATATTAGCGTAGGCGGGAGCAAACTTCTTACCCATTGCCGTACCGTGTACCTGGAGGTAAACCTTTGAGTTAAACTCAAAGTCGTTCTTCGTCAGGCTGAGTTCAAGCAGCTCAAGGAGGGCCTCATCTGGTCTCGAGTGGTCAGGAAACCTCTGTAGGACATCTCTAACTGCCTTGAGACCCAACTGAGTTTCGATGTTTGTATACAGAGAATCAATATCCACAGAGAAGAGCATGGCATCAGGTTGTACAACCAGTTCTTTTATTTTTGAGATAAACTCGTAGGTGTCTTTAACGTAGCTCTCATGCTTCTGTGACAAGGGGTTAAGAAAGTGATCTATAAAATCTGCTATTCTATAGGATTCACTGCCGCAATCGGAGATGATCGGTCTGCCAGGTGGAACTTGGTGAGGTACCGTCCACGTCGCTGGATCCTTATGGATCTTTGGTAGGAGATAGAACTTCCTAGGGCGTGGAGGGTCCTCTCCATACAGAAAATATTTCTGTTTGGCTGTGATCATCTTGTCTGCATACAGGCGATCCAAAATCTCTCGGATTCTCTTCTGGGATTCCAGCTGTAGAGAACCAGTCAGAGGTAAGTAATGTTGTGTATTCTGTAATTGCCTGTATGCTTCCACCAGATATTGGCTTCTATCCATTATCACTATCTTAGATCCCTTGTCTGCGGGTTTAATTACAATATCCTGGTTTGATGTTAGCTCTTTTAATGCCTCTCTTTCTGCTGTGGATATATTTTTCTCTCTCTCACTTTGAAAGCAAGCTCTCTCCAGTATGTGTCTATCTTTCCTGATGAGTGTTTTGATGGGTTCAGAAACTGATTCCCATTCAGGCTCCCAAGTTGATGGTTTTATAAACGGTTCCTGGTTAAAGTCTGTTGCAAAATCAAAATGATCCAGAAGCTTCAGTTTCCTATGGTATTTAAACAGGTCTCTCCACAGCATTTCCTTATCCACCTTGAGCGGCGTGGGAATGAAATAGAGACCTCTCTCCAGCAAACTTACCTCTGCCTCCAAGAGCTCAAAGGTAAGGGACAAATTTAAAATATTAGAGTGGGGCTGCAAAAGAATGCTAGGTCCCCCTCGTATCAGTTTAACTGACGCATCCAACTCTCCAGTATGTGTTTAGCTGTGTGGGTGGTCCAATGTATTGGGTCTCCCACACGAACATGGAACTGCCCATCTTCGATTCCCACTAAGGTCCTGAAAGTCGCCTCAAGCCAAAGGTTAGTGTCCCTTAGCAAGGATTGAACTTCAGGTGCAAGCTCTTGTGAAAACTGTATCAAGGGGATCAATATCTCTGCATTGGGAAAGACCACTTTTGCACAAGAAATCAACTCGTGAAACTGATGTTTAATTGTAGCCACTTTGTGATTCTTGGAACAATTATTGATGCCAACTGACAAGACCACCTTTTGAACTGATGTACATGGGGTCAGTTTCTTCAGGATCGCCTTCAGATGAAGGATAGCTGCCCCAGGGAAACTATCTATCTGTACCAAAGGATGTTGAAATTCTGGTATCCTAGACAGATTAGAGTCCCCTAAAACCAAGATGGGTTTCTGGACAACTAAACTCCACTGCGTCATTTTATAATGTGTGTTAGGGTGACGGGTTGGTTTTTGGCAGGTCAATGTAGCAGAGTCCTCCACAGAAGCCTGCGACTGGGTCTGTATACCCATGTCAGGGACTGCAACATTGGTGAGTGGAGCTACCGGAGCCCGAACAGCAGGTGGTGTAATAGGCCTCGACACTGGATCCTCCTCAACAACAGAACCCCCCGACAACCGAAGATCGAAGTTGGGACGGAAAATCTGGCTGCTTTCTCCCGTAACAGGTGAGTGGTTTCGATGTATATCAACCAAACATATCTTCAACCTTCTACCAGATTCTAGGTCCAACTGAGTCTGAACAGGCTGTACTGGGTTAAGTTCAGTAGTAGGTTTAGTGGAGGGCTCAGTTGAGTTAGAGGTAAGTGTCGGGCTAGTATTGGACAAAGCAATAGAGGTAAGTGGGTTAGCACCAGAACTAGGGTTGAGGTTAGTGGTGGAGTCGTGGACTGGGTTAGGGTGAGGGGTAAGTATTGGGTTAGGATCAGAACCAGAGTTAGGACCAAGACCAGGACCAGGAGGGTGGATGAGGTCAGGGTTAGTATGAGTTACCTGGTCTAGTCCCTGGTTGACATTAATGTCATGACTAGACCCTAAACCAGGATCTCTGATGGAATCAACACCTCTGTTCAAAAGTGGCCACTGCTCTGGATTCTGACCAGGCTGCAAACTCCCCCCATGCCCAAGAACCTCAGATGGAACACCCACGTTCTCTCGCAAAAGAGCAGTCAAGGTGGAAACTGTGGTTTGTGTTAACCGATTTTTATACCTACTCTTACCATAGGCTAAAGCCTTGTCCAAAGCCTGCTGTTCGAAGGGGGGTAATTCATGGAGGGCTGATGTTATAACCTGATCGTAATGTTCCCCAAGAATGTCCATGTTAACCCTCATCCACTCATCTGTATTTAGCTTTATCTTTGTGGCAGTGTCTGCATTAGGAGAAGATGGTTTAATGAAAGATGACAGTTTAGTCACCTGTCTGCGCATTCCTACAGGGAACAATTTGGATACTCTAGTACCTTGTACTACCTCAGCATGGTGTACTGCTTGAAGCAGCTTAAAATACCTTTTTTCCAACTTGTTCCCTGACCTGTTGTCATTGGTAGGTTGTGCAGTGGACTGCGCTCCTGTGGAGGGTCGCCAAGGCGCTCGGCGAACCGGGAAGCGCCCAGACTTGTTACGGGCCATCAATGTGTTCGAAAAGGTAAGTTGGATGCAGTCAGTAAACCAAGTACTGACGAGAACAAGTAAATTATCTCCAGTGTGGAAAGGGAAGGGAAAGAAGGGAAATGCTCAATGCAGTCTAATGGTTATTTCATATTGATCTATTCTAGCACAACTGTATACAGGATGGAACCCAAGAGAACCCTGGGAGGCCGACCACTTTGAGAAAGCAAGCAAGGTGAGTTGAAAAAGGCACTTTGTGCTTAGGGTGTAAAATACACTCAAAAACCATTCAAAATCCCACATAGGGCATTCAAACAACACTCTCAAAGAGTAGAAACTCTTTCAAACACTGTTCAAACACTGCAACCTCACTGCAAATCTAAACAACTCACATAGCCTAACTCTCTCTTCATGGAAAGCCCCAAGATTTTTAAGTGCAAGATACCAAAACCTGTGTTAGTGCAACTGTTGCAGTTTAACTGCAAATAACTATTTATAGAACAGATCAAGTAGCTTTAAAAGGAAGGGATCAAAGATCCTAAAACATTAAAAGTTAAAAAACCACTAGACATACAAAGAAACACTAAGATTTCCTAACGTTTCGCCACACTGTGGCTTCTTCAGAGGAAAGAATGAAATGAGGAAAAAGGGGGAAGGGGTATGTATAGCCTCTGTGGGCGGGGTCAAAAACATCACCTGTCTGAACTAATTGCTAATTTCTCAATGAACCACCTGTTCAGTCAGGCAGTAGAATCGAGAACACAAACTCGAAAGCCATATACAAACCGTAATACCGAATTGAGATACCACAAAAGTGATACAAGTTATTTACACACACTTCCTTCAAGTACAAACATTCAAGAGGAGCTCCAAGGTCGTGGCACTGGCAGGTTAGGTTAGGGGAAATAGGGTTAGGGTTAGGGTTAGGGTTAGGGTTAGGGTTAGGGTTAGGGTTAGGGTTAGGGTTAGGGTTAGGGTTAGGGTTAGGGTTAGGGTTAGGGTTAGGGTTAGGGTTAGGGTTAGGGTTAGGGTTAGGGTTAGGGTTAGGGTTAGGGTTAGGGTTAGGGTTAGGGTTAGGGTTAGGGTTAGGGTTAGGGTTAGGGTTAGGGTTAGGGTTAGGGTTAGGGTTAGGGTTAGGGTTAGGGTTAGGGTTAGGGTTAGGGTTAGGGTTAGGGTTAGGGTTAGGGTTAGGGTTAGGGTTAGGGTTAGGGTTAGGGTTAGGGTTAGGGTTAGGGTTAGGGTTAGGGTTAGGGTTAGGGTTAGGGTTAGGGTTAGGGTTAGGGTTAGGGTTAGGGTTAGGGTTAGGGTTAGGGTTAGGGTTAGGGTTAGGGTTAGGGTTAGGGTTAGGGTTAGGGTTAGGGTTAGGGTTAGGGTTAGGGTTAGGGTTAGGGTTAGGGTTAGGGTTAGGGTTAGGGTTAGGGTTAGGGTTAGGGTTAGGGTTAGGGTTAGGGTTAGGGTTAGGGTTAGGGTTAGGGTTAGGGTTAGGGTTAGGGTTAGGGTTAGGGTTAGGGTTAGGGTTAGGGTTAGGGTTAGGGTTAGGGTTAGGGTTAGGGTTAGGGTTAGGGTTAGGGTTAGGGTTAGGGTTAGGGTTAGGGTTAGGGTTAGGGTTAGGGTTAGGGTTAGGGTTAGGGTTAGGGTTAGGGTTAGGGTTAGGGTTAGGGTTAGGGTTAGGGTTAGGGTTAGGGTTAGGGTTAGGGTTAGGGTTAGGGTTAGGGTTAGGGTTAGGGTTAGGGTTAGGGTTAGGGTTAGGGTTAGGGTTAGGGTTAGGGTTAGGGTTAGGGTTAGGGTTAGGGTTAGGGTTAGGGTTAGGGTTAGGGTTAGGGTTAGGGTTAGGGTTAGGGTTAGGGTTAGGGTTAGGGTTAGGGTTAGGGTTAGGGTTAGGGTTAGGGTTAGGGTTAGGGTTAGGGTTAGGGTTAGGGTTAGGGTTAGGGTTAGGGTTAGGGTTAGGGTTAGGGTTAGGGTTAGGGTTAGGGTTAGGGTTAGGGTTAGGGTTAGGGTTAGGGTTAGGGTTAGGGTTAGGGTTAGGGTTAGGGTTAGGGTTAGGGTTAGGGTTAGGGTTAGGGTTAGGGTTAGGGTTAGGGTTAGGGTTAGGGTTAGGGTTAGGGTTAGGGTTAGGGTTAGGGTTAGGGTTAGGGTTAGGGTTAGGGTTAGGGTTAGGGTTAGGGTTAGGGTTAGGGTTAGGGTTAGGGTTAGGGTTAGGGTTAGGGTTAGGGTTAGGGTTAGGGTTAGGGTTAGGGTTAGGGTTAGGGTTAGGGTTAGGGTTAGGGTTAGGGTTAGGGTTAGGGTTAGGGTTAGGGTTAGGGTTAGGGTTAGGGTTAGGGTTAGGGTTAGGGTTAGGGTTAGGGTTAGGGTTAGGGTTAGGGTTAGGGTTAGGGTTAGGGTTAGGGTTAGGGTTAGGGTTAGGGTTAGGGTTAGGGTTAGGGTTAGGGTTAGGGTTAGGGTTAGGGTTAGGGTTAGGGTTAGGGTTAGGGTTAGGGTTAGGGTTAGGGTTAGGGTTAGGGTTAGGGTTAGGGTTAGGGTTAGGGTTAGGGTTAGGGTTAGGGTTAGGGTTAGGGTTAGGGTTAGGGTTAGGGTTAGGGTTAGGGTTAGGGTTAGGGTTAGGGTTAGGGTTAGGGTTAGGGTTAGGGTTAGGGTTAGGGTTAGGGTTAGGGTTAGGGTTAGGGTTAGGGTTAGGGTTAGGGTT
>NW_026910788.1:0-73012 GCF_963854185.1 Sardina pilchardus | reverse complement strand
CAGTTTCCTTAAGAAGGTCCATGGTAGCTCTTTAAGGCTTTGTGCCGGTTTGTCACAAACCATGTCACCATTGATCTCTAGGACTGAGCTGAATGTGATCTTCTCTTCAATCTTCAGGTTTAAGGCTTGAAGTAGACCAGAAAGACAGAATCCTGATGATATATAAAATAAAGCATAATATTAGTGTTCAGTGCAGTGCTGATTACTTCAGACCTTATTAGCAGTTTAATGAGTACAGTGAACTAAACTGTATCTAAAGCATACATACAGTACATGCACAGGGAATTCTGCATGATCCTACAGGTCACTGTGTGTCAGCCTCTAGCCCTAACACAATTGCACCACATTTCAAATGCTACAACGATTACATGGGAAACTGCACGGTTGGGTGACGTCACTTCTGGTGATGTTTCAGTCAAAATAGAGAGCTAGCTCGCCCCTCTCTATCCATTCCTCCCGTGCAAGTGAAGCCGTCATGAATGTGCACCTAGTCAGTTATTGGTATGCTCCAGGCTGGACCAGGCTGTTTCTGGAGCCTGTGCAGTCCACATTTTTTTTACATTGTATTCAGGGGACAGGCCGGTAGTACGCTGGGTGAACCCTGCCTGACCTGCCAGAGAATTTGGATTGGAATTTGGCTGGAAACCTGTACATCCATCTCCTCTGTTCCCTGCCAGAACCTTTGGCTCCAATCACAAACTAGCTAATCCAAAAAATGCACCGGATCGTTGGTCTGATTGGTTTAACACTAGAAGCGCCAAGCGCCGGTCATTTGACCGCTGATGCGTATTACTACAAAAGCACACCGGTACAAGCTAGTTTAGAGCTATTTTGCGCTCACTTATGTGACAACACTATGTTGTCTTGCGTTCGGCCATGTTTGTCCAGGCTGCTATTCTCTTTTCTCACAGCAGATGTCGCAAGGGTTTCCTGTCAGTCGGGCATGAGAATAATATTTTACCATAAAACATATAGTTTATATATGTGCAATATGTATTATATGTGTGATTTATTTTAATAACTATTTTTCATTTACATGGCATAGTCTATGGAGGCGATTTACAGTGGTAAAATGCGAGTTTGTTTTGAAAACGCTGCGACGTTGTTCTATTAGGCAGCCCTACATGTGTAAAAAATATTTTCGTCGTAGCCTATTTATGTACGCGTATGCCTACGTACATTCATAGTTGTATATCTTATCTTCTATTTGTAGGCTATCTTTTAAAGCTCAGACTAATGTATAGGCCTAAGCATTTTCTTACATATTTGCTGGACTGAGTAAGTTACGTACACCTTTTCTGAATATTTAAAATGTCAAGTGGCGCAGCGTTAACACCCCTGTGTACTATGCCAGAGGCCCGGGTTCACAACTCGGCAGGTGCGAAATATAGTAGCTCATGTTGACTGAATTCATTGACCATTTTTCAACGTCGACGAACAATTATTTTTTGTTAACAAATGTTTTTTGTTAACAATCAACTCGATTGTTTACCTTTCAGCAACAGAGAATAGGCCTAGTGGGAGAGAGAGGAGATGAGAGAAAATGGCTTGCTCAAAAATTCGAAAAAAACCGAACTTTTAAAGATGAATGGACGGACCAATAGGCCTACGTTTGTTCTGCTGTGAATATGTGCTGTGAAACTGTAGCGACGTTAGCGTCACTATGAGATCAAACACGGTCGTTTGAGGAAAGGTACGCACAGAAGTCCGTGAGGGCAAGTAACACTTGAAAAGCACTCCGAACAGACAAACAGACAAACAAACGCAACCCCCGATGAAAACATACTCTCCTCCTCGGCGGAGTAGGCTAATCATTATCAAATTGAAAGCACATTATGACAGGTCTACTCGTGTGATCACGCATGCATTTACAGGCAAATTAGTGTTCGTTAAAGATTGCGTGGATTTTGGTGCAACACAAGAGAGCATTTAGCGATGGGACAGCTGTGAATGAGTGCTGAATGCGGCTGCAGAAACGTTAAAGATCCCATTGTCAGCTTCAACAACAAGAAAATCTGAACTATTAGCAGAGGATGTAGAACGCAGCATGCAAAGGTTTTTTTTTTTTCTTAAAGATCCACTTTTATTTTATTCAAAAGATTCGGAATGTTTTACATTAGGCCTAGGCTACTTGAAATATAGGCCATAAGTTCAGGCTGCTCAATTTTTAATTGAATACCCCTGGTATATGCAAAGAAGTTCTTGAGGCGTGGCTGTGGCCGACAACAGTCCTTATTAAAAGTACTGGTTTGTGATAAACTGTCTCATCATTAACACGGAACGTTACAATATCATAGAGACACACGCGAAAAATAAACGATAGCCTATAAACGATTCCCACTGGATACACCACATCAGTATTGTGCTCGTTGCTACGATAGGCTACACAGGACTCAGTTGCATGTTCTGTAGACATGAAGTGGCAACTAAAGCCATTATCAGCCATGAAAACTTTGGCGGCTGCAGTAGCATTTTTGGCTGTGTTGGCATAGCCTATTGGAAACCTATCATTCCCCCTCCCCCATACACGTCTAACCAGTTCACTACGTGTGGACATGATCTTAGGCTACAGACATCACTGTGGCATAGACTGCCTCCCCACCCCCACCCCCTCTCTCTGCCCCCTGCAGCTGTAGGCTGGTTTGTTGTTTACATGCAACTCGTGGAAGAATGCGCAATCATGTTTCATCGCATATGCGCGTTTCAGAATGTTCAAAAACGCCAGCGTGCGTGTAGTTGTGTGAATAGAAAATAATAGAATACTTTATTGATGCCTTGCTCAAAAGAACTTCTGCCATATCAGGTCGGGGGTCGAACCAGCAACTCTTAGGTGTAGGGGCTGAAGCTCTAACCAGTGGGCTACCGCTTTACCTCCTCAAAATTGATAAAATGTGTGTTTCAATCCCGAATCACGAATTCACATAGGCCTAGAAGTAGTGTAGGTCTACATTGTAGAAACAATAGGCCTATAGCTTTTTTTTCAGCAGACATCGAAACATAGCCTACACATTCCCAAACGGATAATATCTTTCCCTCATCATTTTTAATTCTCGCGCCTGCCTGCTCAGCATAGCTGCTCTCTCTATCTCCCCCCCTCCGAGGTAGCTAGACCCTACAAGATCCCTACAAGATTTTTACACAGCCTATGTGTGTAAAAAATATTTTCAGCTGAAAGTGAAAGTTTTGGTCAAAACATTCACGCAAGCGAAACTTCAGTGGGGGCAGGGAGGTAGACTTTGTTGTTAGACTCCCCTAAAAGGAGTGTCTAAAGGTCTAAAGCTGCCAGTTACAACTGTCGTTCAAAAACAATTTACGATTAGAATTAGATAGTTGTTTTTATTAAACTGCACGTGTAAAGCTTGACATTATTGGGAGGAATTATTAACCTTATTATTAGCCTTCCAAAGCACTCTTCCTTCGGAAAACATCGCAGAAGCCCGCTACTTCTCTCTCCCACGACTCCAAAACAAAACTGTTATCTGTCACAGCAATAGGCAAGTCGATTTTGAATCACAATGGTCAACGTTTCAGCACTTTTTTTGGATCGTTCTGACAGTATCCTACCTTTATGACTAGGTGCAACGACTTGATTATTTTCAGCCGATAACTGAATGAACTGAATGCCTATTCGTAGATGAACTGCACTCAAACTACCGGGTGTGATATTGATCTTTATAACAATCTCCAAAATATTAAAAACGAATAGCCTATTCATATTTATTAAAAACGAAATAGGCTATACAAAAGAAAAATACTACGAAAAAGTTGAAAGTCAAGTTTGCTTAAGGTTTGTTCAAGAACTCTTCCAGAGTTTTTACCTCAAACAACACAAATAAATGAGCAGATAGCCTACCTCAAACGTGCTGTATGTCATAATGAAACAACCACAGACTATCAACACAGTTTGACACGAATGAGACATGGCTTAGTGCAAACTGAATCTATGACCAAACGATTTGATTCGTGCACGAAGCGCCATCTAGCTATCATTATGTGTGCGCTTCTAGGTATAAGTGGGTCAGAACGGCCCGGCGCTTCTAGTGTTAATTATTTAACGGCATTTAATAGAACAACGTTGATTCTTGGCATTGAGTATTGTTAAGTCACGTTTAATATAACATGGTCAAAAGACATAGCCGTAACGTTGGCCCACAACTCGAAATAGGTGGGCGGTGACGCGCGTAAAGCACGTAAAGTCACGTCACGGACAGTCAAATCCGATCTGAGTGTTTGGAGCTGTTCAGACCGAGACGCATCTGTCCATATCCAATACGAATGCGATATGAAACTACCTCCTGGATGTGGTTTGCAAAAATCGGATTTCATGTGACCTGTCACTGTTCAGACTTCAAAAGTGACATCCGATTCAAATCTGAATGGGCTAAAAATCGGATTTTGGCTGGCAGTCTGAACACAGCCTAGTAGGTCGTCAAAGCGGTCAAATGACCGGGGCGCGGCGCTTCTAGGTATAAGTGGGTCAGAACGGCACGGCGCTTCTAGTGTTAAGGATTATCCAAGCGTACAGAGTCATGATTTGAACGATGCCAATAGAGCTCGACAGTCCCGCCCCTCCTCCGAGAGAGCACGCCTCTCGTGCAGTAGAAATAAAGCGCACTCCCCATACTAATGTTCAATCTTGAAAGTATTTAGTATGGTGACAGCCTCCTGGGCGGCATTGAAAAGGAGTATCAATAGACCAGATATATTTAAGCGTGAAGATTACTAGTTCGTCTGTAGCCTGTTCTGTGCTGCCAGCATCCCACACGTGACAACTCTGCCGCTACTCGCAGAGTGTCGAATAGCCCGGTATGCCATTGTTCAAGTTCAAGTTTATTATAGCCATTTCAAAATATAAAAATACAGTTGATAGGAATGTGTTTAGGTATGCTCACATGTAACACACATAATGACAACACAATATCACAAGACTGAAGCCAAAAGGCATTGTTGCTCAGTGAGCAGACACTGCCACCGCACGGAAGTGTGCTTATGAAACTTCTCTTCCTTATCTGGCAGTTAAATCCATTGCATTTCTCATGCAAATTCACATTTGTAGAGGTGACAATAGCTTAGTTAAATAATTTCATATTAACTACGAGATATTTTCAAGATTTTCTGAAATTGTTGTTTTACCACTTAAAGCCCTATTCGCACGGGGTTAGTATTACCTGTGGACCTTTGGTGATTCGTGATAACTGCTGAGGATGCCCGAGATCCTAGTCCCGTGCGAATGTGCCATGTCTGTAATTTGTAAAGTAAGTTTTCGACTCGGCAGTCGGTATCACATGGCTTCAACTTATCGGGGGAGCAAGGCGTGGCAAGGCGGCTGCTGAGCAGCGGCGCAGCAGGCCTCTAGGTACTGCGGAGCGCTGCGGAGCCTAGACCCTGCCTTCATGACGTCAGGACTTTGCCCTAATTGGCTTTTACATCCCTGACGTACAGTATGTGCAGGTGTTTAGATGCCTCTTCATATCCACAAGGGTCCATGCGGGTCCATGCCTCATGTTTTGTCACATGGTCAAGTCTAGACTACGGGAAGTAGAGAGTGTACAACTTCATAGCAGCGTTTGTATCCCCTCCCCTGCTGTCACCGGCAGCTCTCGTTGCTGCAAGAGGTCATTTGGAGTTGAACTTGAACGCGCCTATTTACAGACTTTGCTTATCCCGTGCGAATGCGGTGCAAGTAACACAGAGGTGGGGCGGTAATTTGAAAATTACCAAAGGTCCACAGGTAATACTAATCCCGTGCGAATAGGGCTTAAGTCTAGTAGAAAAACGACACCACTACAGCTGTTAAAACCAACAACAACAATGTGGATCTCACCTGTCTTCATCTGAACTGAAGCAGGCTTGCTCTTTCCTTCATGTTGGAGCTCAGTGTAGACTTCAAAAGTGTACTCAGTTCCGGGTTTCAGGCCTGTGATGTCTGCGCTGCAGGACTCAGTAGAGATGGACTTGGGCTCTGTCCCTTCACTGTCGTAAGAGACCAAGAAGCTGTGTGGAGTGTGTTTCATAACAGCAGACACCATCCAGCTTAGGTGAGCAGATGATGCAGTGATGGCTCTCACAATCAGATGGTCTGGGACTGGAATCTCTGAAAAAAAATAAACCTCTCCAGTAAACATACAGTGCCCTCCAAAAGTATTAGAACACATGGTGATTGGTGATTAGTGATAACTGCTGAGGATGCCCGAGATCCTAGTCCCGTGCGAATGTGCCATGTCTGTAATTTGTAAAGTAAGTTTTCGACTCGGCAGTCGGTATCACATGGCTTCAACTTATCGTGGCAAGGCGGCACCCTGATAAAGTCCAGACATAAAGCATGCTTTACTCTTAGTATGTTAAGGGTATAGTGTTGACATGGGGTTATTTGAATTCCAAAGGCCAAGGGGACTTGATCAGGGTGCATAGTGTCCTGGATCCATGAAATAACTGGCCTTTAAAAATAAAAATAAAAATCCCCTATGTGAATTTAACATGGGCGTTCCAATACTTATGACCCCCTGTATTTTAAGGAAAACATTTATTTATTTACAATACATTATTCGTTCACAAAGAAAATTAATGTCCTAAAATGTTGAATAGTTACTCATTGTTTCATTTAAGGCATTAAGATAAATGTCCAAAAGATGATTTTATATTTAACTTTAAGCATGTGTTCTAATACTTTTGGAGGGCACTGTATATACTATAGTGGTATAGTTAGGAACAACCTCTTTTTATACCCCTAGAAAATATTGATTTAATGTCGATTTTCTCTTATGTTAGAGTTCTTACGTTATGTTCTCTATACGTTAGCTCTGACTGAAAATGACACTGCCACGTGGTTAAAGGTTGTAAGACAATGTTGCAGAAACATGGATTCAAAAACAGAAGTGTTTTAATTTTGTTTTACATTTTGGCATTTCCAAAATTCTATTCTATTCTTCTTCTTTTTTGATTCCATGTTTCTCCTACATTGTCTTATGACCTTTTGGCATGTGGCAGTGTAATATTCAGAACATATTGCTCAAGAGAAAATCAACATTAAATCAATATTTGTCATCATTTTGTTCCTAACTGTAGAAATGTATTCAGACAGCAATAAAAAAAAGTCTGAAATGTTGGTCTTTGTTCTTTACCTGTCCTAAAATGTTTGGATGTTGGTTTGCTTTGCCGGTTGTTTTCCAGGGCTGTGGATACTTGGACAGTATATTCATTGTTGTGTTTCAAGCCAGAGTGGAAAACAGTGAGAGAATCTGTGATTTTGCTCCTCACTAATTCCTCTCTCTTGAAAAGTTGAACCAGGTAAAACACTTTTTCCTTGAGTCCATCTGGTTTGGCCCAGGTGACAGTGACACATGTTGGGCCTGGTGCTACAGAAAGATGATCTGGAACTGGAACCTCTGCAACATAAGAAGAACAAATCATAGTTAAATCATACATACATTTTAAAATAAATTAAAATGAGTGCATGTGCAGGAGTGTACAGCAAATAAATTTGGCAAGTCATGCATAACACCAGCATTTAAACTGGAATTACTTGTTGTTGTGTGGGTGTGTGGGTATTGTGGAGTATTTCATGTAATGTATGTGATGATGTAATGTATGTCATAAATATATACATTATACTGTATGCAAAAAAAGTCTTGACACTAACATTACAGGTGGTGCAGTTGTATCTTACTATGTGGAGCAACTAAAAACGTGTGAACTAACCACAGGTATTTGTCAATCCTCACCTGTTAGTACAGATCTCTCCACACATGTGCTCTGGCGGCCATCTTCACTAAGGGTGGCCACACTGAAGTGGTACTTTTTTCCTGGAAGAAGCCCCTCCACCTCCACCTCAGAACCTTCTACCTCAATGCGGCACGCCTCGTGCCCGCGTCTCCAGGTAACTCTGTATCTGTAGGGACCAGGAGCGCCCTCTAGTGGTGACCATCTTAGAGTCACAGCGTTTGGCAGCACTGAGGGGAACTGGATCGGCCCAGGTGGAGGAACATCTAGGAATGAAAAAGGTCAAGAATAAACAAAAGGCTTTGTGCCAACTGAAAGTTGTCATATTTTTCATGATAAATATTTAAGAAGACATCACATATACCTTCTTTTTTGGTTATCCTACAGTGTGTCCAAAGTGCATTCTGTACAAACAAGAATACAACATTAGTTAAACATACACTATACCAGTTCCCTACCCAAATCTTCACTTATTGCTCAGGGATCGAACCAGCAACCCTTTGGTTACAAGCCCAGAGACCTAACCAGTAGGCCACGGCAGCCCAATATAAACTAGAAATGCAATTCCAAGGAATTACCAGTGCATGAAAATGCAAAAATAGATAGATAATGTAGATATGGTTACTAAGGTGTAGCAAGGGTAAACATGGTGGTTGCATAGTTTACAGAGAGTTGATAGTGCGAAGGTAGACAGTTTAAAGATGAAACATTCCAGCTCTAACTTAACTAATGATTTCTATTCATGTTAAAATGTTGATTAGCTAACTTAGGTAATGATTTCTAGCTGTTACGCTAAAAATGCTAATTATGCTAGCAATGCTAACTTTATTAACAATGCTAACCAGGTTGATTAGCTAACTTAACCGATGATTTCTAGCAGTAATGCTAAAAATGCTAACTTTGCTAACAATGCTAAATTTGCTAATAATGCTAACCAGGTTGATTAGCTAACTTAGTTGATGATTTTTTGCAGTTATGCTAAAAATTCTCCCTATGCTAACAATGCTAACTATGCTAACCATGCTAACTTGCTAGTGAGGACTTTTATTTTGAAACATTTGTTGCTAGGGTATCCATGGTGGCCACTATCAAGAAACAAGAAGTTACTGCAGTATAATCATGTTGGTTGCTATGGAAACGGTCATAAACACTTAATTTTAATGGTTGCTATGTTGGTTGCTAGGTACATGGAGGTTTCATGTAGTTAACTGGAGGCATAGTTGATGATAACTGACAGTTGGAATGGTTGAACAGTTCAATAGTTGAGTAGTTTCAATGGTTAAATGATTTAATAGTGTATTATTGCATTGAGGACTTTTATTTTGAAACAGTTGTGGACAGAGGAAACAGTTTAACAGGATATGTGTAGTCTTCTGAGAGACTGTATGCTTAAAGCCAGAGAAACTGACAGTTGGTGCCCAGGTGGCCGGCCACCTGGCGTAAGATTCTAATTGCTGCCGTGATGTCATAATGAGCAATGTTAAGTCTATGGGGGAAATTGTAATAGTTTTTAACTAATAGTTTAAAAAGTATAAAAGTTACAAAGTTGAAAAATACAAAGCCCACATCGCGTAAGTAAGACCTACGCGACAACATTTGAATGGAGTTTCTACGTTAAGCGGTTGAAGCTGATTTGCGTGCGTTAGAAGAAGAATAATAACTAGAAATGCAATTCCAAGGAATTACCAGTGCATGAAAATGCAAAAAAAAGATAGATAATGTAGATATGGTTACTAAGGTGTAGCTAGGGTAAACATGGTGGTTGCATCGTTTACAGAGAGTTGATAGTGCGAAGGTAGACAGTTTAAAGCTGAAACATTCCAGTTCTAACTTAACTAATGATTTCTATTCATGTTAAAATGTTGATTAGCTAACTTAGCTAATGATTTCTAGCAGTTGTGCTAAAAATGCTAATTATGTTAGCAATGCTAACTTTACTAACAATGCTAACCAGGTTGATTAGCTAACTTAACCGATGATTTCTAGCAGTAATGCTAACAATGCTAACTATGCTAACAATGCTAGATTTGCTAACAATGCTAACCAGGTTGATTAGCTAACTTAGTTGATGATTTTTTGCAGTTATGCTAAAAATGCTAGCTATGCTAACAAAGCTAACCATGCTAACTAGATAACTTGCTAGTGAGGACTTTTATTTTGAAACATTTGTTGCTAGGGTATCCATGGTGGCCACTATCAGGAAACAAGAAGTTACTGCAGTATAATCATGTTGGTTGCTATGGAAACGGTCATAAACGCTTAATTTTAATGGTTGCTATGTTGGTTGCTAGGTACATGGAGGTTTCATGTAGTTGACTGGAGGCATAGTTGATGATAACTGACAGTTGGAATGGTTGAACAGTTAAATAGTTGAGTAGTTTCAATGGTCAAATGATTTAATAGTGTATTATTGCAGTGAGGACTTTTATTTTGAAACAGTTGTGGACAGAGGAAACAGTTAACAGGATCTGTAGTCTTAATGAGATTGTATGCTTAAAGCCTGAGACAGAAGGTGCCTCTCATATAGCGTTTACGCGTCCTCTCTCGCTCCTCACTGATCTACATAAAGAATGATGGAGCGGCAACAATGGGATAGTCTAGCCCTTCTTCTATCTTTCTTTATGTAGATCATTGAGGAGCGAGGGAGGACATATAAACGCTGCTTGAGAGGGACCCACAGTAAATACTTTAAAAGTTGTATGTAGATAGTCTAATTAATGTTGATAGACAGAATGTTTAATGGATGTTGATAGGCAGATTGTTTAATAGATATTGATTGACAGTTTAATTGTGGATGAGTGAATGGTCTGAAAAAGATGAATGGATAGAAGGTTGGATGGAATGTGCCTTATATTCTTGTTAAGAGAGACACTGATACAGCTCTCTAGCTGAGAGTAGTTGACACAGGTGTAATCAATTTAACTGGCTAGTCTTAAGAGAGCCAGAGTGTACTCTTAAAGCCTGAGACAGAGTAAATAATTAAAAAGTTGAAGGTAGATAGTCTAATTAATGTTGATAGACAGAGAGTTTAATGGATGTTGATAGACAGATTGTTTAATAGATGTTGATAGACAGTTTAATGGGTGGATGAGTGAATGGTCTGAAGAAGATGAATGGATAGAATGTTGGATGGAATGTGCCTTATATTCTTGTAGAATGGAGAGACACAGCTCTCTACTGAGAGTAGTGGATACAGATACAGGTGTAATCAATTTAACTGGCTAGTCTTAAGAGAGCCAGCCTGAGACAGAGTAGATTGTTTAAAAGTTGAATGTAGAGCGTCTAATTGATGTTGATAGGCAGACTGTTTAGAATGGGTGGATGAGTGAATGGTTTGAAGAAGATGAATGGATATAAAGTTGGATGGAATTAGGAGGACTTATTTTGATACTGTTGTGCATACAGGGGAACAGAATATGTAGTCTTCAGAGAGATTGCCTGAGAGAAACTGACAGTTGGTGCCCAGGTGGCTGACCAGCTGGAGTAAGATTCTAATTGCTGCCGTGATGTCATAATGAGCAATGTTAAGTCTATGGGGGAAATTGCAATAGTTTTTAACTAATAGTTTAAAAAGTATAAAAGTTACAAAGTTGAAAAGTCATAGCACACATGTCCTAAGTAAGACCTACGTAACGTAGTTTGAATGAAGTTTCTACGTTAAACGGTTCTAGCTGATTTGCGTGCGTTAGAAGAAGAACTAGAAATGCAATTCCAAGGAATTACCAGTGCATGAAAATGCAAAAAAGATAGATAATGTAGATATGGTTACTAAGGTGTAGCTAGGGTAAACATGGTGGTTGCATAGTTTACAGAGAGTTGATAGTGTGAAGGTAGACTGTTTAAAGATGAAACATTCCAGAACTAACTTAACTAATGATTTCTATTCATGTTAAAATGTTGATTAGCTAACTTAGCTAATGATTTCTAGCTGTTGTGCTAAAAATGTTAATTATGCTAGCAATGCTAACTTTATTAACAATGCTAACCAGGTTGATTAGCTAACTTAACCAATGATTTCTAGCAGTAATGCTAAAAATGCTAACTATGCTAACAATGCTAGATTTGCTAACAATGCTAACCAGGTTGATTAGCTAACTTAGTTGATGATTTTTTACAGTTATGCTAAAAATGCTAGCTATGCTAACAATGCTAACTATGCTAACCATGCTAACTAGCTAACTTGCTAGTGAGGACTTTTATTTTGAAACATTTGTGGCTAGGGTATCCATGGTGCCCACTATCAGGAAAGAAGAAGTTACTGCAGTATAATCATGTTGGTTGCTATGAAAACGGTCATAAACACTTAATTTTAATGGTTGCTATGTTGGTTGCTAGGTACATGGAGGTTTCATTTAGTTGACTGGAGGCATAGTTGATGATAACTGACAGTTGGAATGGTTGAACAGTTAATAGTTGAGTAGTTTCAATGGTCAAATGATTTAATAGTGTATTATTGCAGTGAGGACTTTTATTTTGAAACAGTTGTGGACAGAGGAAACAGTTAACAGGATCTGTAGTCTTCACAGAGAGATTGTATGCTTAAAGCCTGAGACAGAAGGTGCCTCTCATATAACGTTTACGCGTCCTCTCTCGCTCCTCACTGATCTACATAAAGAATGATGGAGCGGCAACAATGGGATAGTCTAGCTAGCCCTTCTTCTATCCTTCTTTATGTAGATCATTGAGGATCGAGGAGCGAGGGAGGACATATAAACGCTGCTTGAGAGGGACCCACAGTAAATACTTTAAAAGTTGTATGTAGATAGTCTAATTAATGTTGATAGACAGAATGTTTAATGGATGTTGATAGGCAGATTGTTTAATAGATATTGATTGACAGTTTAATGGTGGATGAGTGAATGGTCTGAAGAAGATGAATGGATAGAAGGTTGGATGAAATGTGCCTTATATTCTTGTAGAATGGAGAGACACAGCTCTCTACTGAGAGTAGTGGATACAGATACAGGTGTAATCAATTTAACTGGCTAGTCTTAAGAGAGCCAGCCTGAGACAGAGTAGATTGTTTAAAAGTTGAATGTAGAACGTCTAATTGATGTTGATAGGCAGACTGTTTAGAATGGGTGGATGAGTGAATGGTTTGAAGAAGATGAATGGATATAAAGTTGGATGGAATTAGGAGGACTTATTTTGATACTGTTGTGCACAGAGGATACAGGGGAACAGAATATGTAGTCTTCAGAGAGATTGCCTGAGAGAAACTGACAGTTGGTGCCCAGGTGGCTGACCAGCTGGAGTAAGATTCTAATTGCTGCCGTGATGTCATAATGAGCAATGTTAAGTCTATGGGGGAAATTGTAATAGTTTTTAACTAATAGTTTAAAAAGTATAAAAGTTACAAAGTTGAAAAGTCATAGCACACATGTCCTAAGTAAGACCTACGTAACGCAGTTTGAATGAAGTTTCTACGTTAAACGGTTCTAGCTGATTTGCGTGCGTTAGAAGAAGAACTAGAAATGCAATTCCAAGGAATTACCAGTGCATGAAAATGCAAAAATAGATAGATAATGTAGATATGGTTACTAAGGTGTAGCTAGGGTAAACATGGTGGTTGCATAGTTTACAGAGCGTTGAACGTGTGAAGGTAGACAGTTTAAAGATTAAACATTCCAGTTCTAACTTAACTAATGATTTCTATTCATGTTAAAATGTTGATTAGCTAACTTAGCTAATGATTTCTAGCAGTTACGCTAAAAATGCTAATTATGCTAGCAATGCTAACTTTACTAACAATGCTAACCAGGTTGATTAGCTAACTTAACCGATGATTTCTAACAGTAATGCTAAAAATGCTAACTATGCTAACAATGCTAAATTTGCTAACAATGCTAACCAGGTTGATTAGCTAACTTGGTTGATGATTTTTTGCAGTTATGCTAAAAATGCTAACAATGCTAACTATGCTAACCATGCTAACCATGCTAACTAGCTAACTTGCTAGTGAGGACTTTTATTTTGAAACATTTGTTGCTAGGGTATCCATGGTGGCCACTATCAGGAAACAAGAAGTTACTGCAGTAAAATTATGTTGGTTGCTATGGAAACAGTCATAAACACTTCATTTTAATGGTTGCTATGTTGGTTGCTAGGTACATGGAGGTTTCATGTAGTTGACTGGAGGCATAGTGGATGATAACTGACAGTTGGAATGGTTGAACAGTTCAATAGTTGAGTAGTTTCAATGGTTAAATGATTTAATAGTGTATTATTGCAGTGAGGACCTTTATTTTGAAACAGTTGTGGACAGAGGAAGTAGTGAAACAGGATCTGTAGTCTTAATGAGATTGTATGCTTAAAGCCTGAGACGGAAGGTGCCTCTCATAGCGTTTACGCGTCCTCTCTCGCTCCTCACTGATCTACATAAAGAATGATGGAGCGGCAACAATGGGATAGTCTAGCCCTTCTTCTATCTTTCTTTATGTAGATCATTGAGGATCGAGGAGCGAGGGAGGACATATAAACGCTGCTTGAGAGGGACCCACAGTAAATACTTTAAAAGTTGTATGTAGATAGTCTAATTAATGTTGATAGACAGAATGTTTAATGGATGTTGATAGGCAGATTGTTTAATAGATATTGATTGACAGTTTAATGGGTGGATGAGTGAATGGTCTGAAGAAGATGAATGGATAGAAGGTTGGATGGAATGTGCCTTATATTCTTGTTAAGAGAGACACTGATACAGCTCTCTGAGAGTAGTTGACACAGGTGTAATCAATTTAACTGGCTAGTCTTAAGAGAGCCAGAGTAGGCTACTCTTAAAGCCTGAGACAGAGTAAATAATTTAAAAGTTGAATGTAGATAGTCTAATTAATGTTGATAGACAGAGAGTTTAATGGATGTTGATAGACAGATTGTTGAATAGATGTTGATAGACAGTTTAATGGGTGGATGAGTGAATGGTCTGAAGAAGATGAATGGATAGAATGTTAGATGGAATGTGCCTTATATTCTTGTAGAATGGAGAGACACAGCTCTCTACTGAGAGTAGTGGATACAGATACAGGTGTAATCAATTTAACTGGCTAGTCTTAAGAGAGCCAGCCTGAGACAGAGTAGATTGTTTAAAAGTTCAATGTAGAGCGTCTAATTGATGTTGTTGATAGGCAGACTGTTTAGAATGGGTGGATGAGTGAATGGTTTGAAGAAGATGAATGGATATAAAGTTGGATGGAATTAGGAGGACTTATTTTGATACTGTTGTGCGCAGAGGATACAGGGGAACAGAATATGTAGTCTTAAGAGGAGCCTGAGAGAAACTGACAGTTGGTGCCCAGGTGGCTGACCAGCTGGGGTAACATTCTAATTGCTGCCGTGATGTCATAATGAGCAATGTTAAGTCTATGGGGGAAATGGTGATAGCTTTTAACTAATAGTTTAAAAAGTATAAAAGTTACAAAGTTGAAAAATACAAAGCACATATGGCATAAGCAAGACCTACGCAACAAAGTTTGAATGAAGTTTCTACGTTAAACGGTTGAAGCTGAATTGCGAGCGTTAGAAGAAGTTTAATAATAGGAAGAATAGGAAGAACAGTACAGTGCATTTTCATGCACTGTAATAATAACTAGAAATGCAATTCCAAGGAATTACCAGTGCATGAAAATGCAAAAATAGATAGATAATGTAGATATGGTTACTAAGGTGTAGCTAGGGTAAACATGGTGGTTGCATAGTTTACAGAGAGTTGATAGTGTGAAGGTAGACAGTTTAAAGATGAAACGTTCCAGTTCTAACTTAACTAATGATTTCTATTCATGTTAAAATGTTGATTAGCTAACTTAGCTAATGATTTCTAGCAGTTACGCTAAAAATGCTTACTATGCTAGCAATGCTAACAATGCTAACCAGGTTGATTAGCTAACTTAACCGATGATTTCTAGCAGTAATGCTAAAAATGCTAACTATGCTAACAATGCTAAATTTGCTAACAATGCTAACCAGGTTAATTAGCTAACTTAGTTGATGATTTTTTGCAGTTATGCTAAAAATGCTAACTATGCTAACAATGCTAACTATGCTAACCATGGTAACTAGCTAACTTGCTAGTGAGGACTTTTATTTTGAAACATTTGTTGCTAGGGTATCCATGGTGGCCACTATCAGGAAACAAGAAGTTACTGCAGTATAATCATGTTGGTTGCTATGGAAACGGTCATAAACACTTTTTAATGGTTGCTATGTTGGTTGCTAGGTACATGGAGGTTTCATGTAGTTGACTGGAGGCATAGTGGATGATAACTGACAGTTGGAATGGTTGAACAGTTCAATAGTTGAGTAGTTTCAATGGTTAAATGATTTAATAGTGTATTATTGCAGTGAGGACCTTTATTTTGAAACAGTTGTGGACAGAGGAAGTAGTGAAACAGGATCTGTAGTCTTAATGAGATTGTATGCTTAAAGCCTGAGACAGAAGGTGCTTCTCATAGCGTTTACGCGTCCTCTCTCGCTCCTCACTGATCTACATAAAGAATGATGGAGCGGCAACAATGGGATAGTCTAGCCCTTCTTCTATCTTTCTTTATGTAGATCATTGAGGATCGAGGATCGAGGGAGGACATATAAACGCTGCTTGAGAGGGACCCACAGTAAATACTTTAAAAGTTGTATGTAGATAGTCTAATTAATGTTGATAGATAGAATGTTTAATGGATGTTGATAGGCAGATTGTTTAATAGATATTGATTGACAGTTTAATGGGTGGATGAGTGAATGGTCTGAAGAAGATGAATGGATAGAAGGTTGGATGGAATGTGCCTTATATTCTTGTTAAGAGAGACACTGATACAGCTCTCTGAGAGTAGTTGACACAGGTGTAATCAATTTAACTGGCTAGTCTTAAGAGAGCCATAGTATCTTAAAGCCTGAGACAGAGTAAATAATTTAAAAGTTGAATGTAGATAGTCTAATTAATGTTGATAGACAGAGAGTTTAATGGATGTTGATAGACAGATTGTTTAATAGATGTTGATAGACAGTTTAATGGGTGGATGAGTGAATGGTCTGAAGAAGATGAATGGATAGAATGTTGGATGGAATGTGCCTTATATTCTTGTAGAATGGAGAGACACAGCTCTCTACTGAGAGTAGTGGATACAGATACAGGTGTAATCAATTTAACTGGCTAGTCTTAAGAGAGCCAGCCTGAGACAGAGTAGATTGTTTAAAAGTTCAATGTAGAGCGTCTAATTGATGTTGTTGATAGGCAGACTGTTTAGAATGGGTGGATGAGTGAATGGTTTGAAGAAGATGAATGGATATAAAGTTGGATGGAATTAGGAGGACTTATTTTGATACTGTTGTGCGCAGAGGATACAGGGGAACAGAATATGTAGTCTTCAGAGAGGAGCCTGAGAGAAACTGACAGTTGGTGCCCAGGTGGCTGACCAGCTGGGGTAACATTCTAATTGCTGCCGTGATGTCATAATGAGCAATGTTAAGTCTATGGGGGAAATGGTGATAGTTTTTAACTATTAGTTTAAAAAGTATAAAAGTTACAAAGTTGAAAAATATAAAGCACATATGGCATAAGCAAGACCTACGCAACAAAGTTTGAATGAAGTTTCTACGTTAAACGGTTGAAGCTGAATTGCGAGCGTTAGAAGAAGAAGTTTAATAATAATAACTAGAAATGCAATTCCAAGGAATTACCAGTGCATGAAAATGCAAAAATAGATAGATAATGTAGATATGGTTACTAAGGTGTAGCTAGGGTAAACATGGTGGTTGCATAGTTTACAGAGAGTTGATAGTGTGAAGGTAGACAGTTTAAAGATGAAACATTCCAGTTCTAACTTAACTAATGATTTCTATTCATGTTAAAATGTTGATTAGCTAACTTAGCTAATGATTTCTAGCAGTTACGCTAAAAATGCTTATTATGCTAGCAATGCTAACTTTACTAACAATGCTAACCAGGTTGATTAGCTAACTTAACCGATGATTTCTAGCAGTTATGCTAAAAATGCTAACTATGCTAACAATGCTAACTATCCTAACTAGCTAACTTGCTAGTGAGGACTTTTATTTTGAAACATTTGTTGCTAGGGTATCCATGGTGGCCACTATCAGGAAACAAGAATTTACTGCAGTATAATCATGTTGGTTGCTATGGAAACGGTCATAAACACTTAATTTTAATGGTTGCTATGTTGGTTGCTAGGTACATGGAGGTTTCATGTAGTTGACTGGAGGCATAGTGGATGATAACTGACAGTTGGAATGGTTGAGCAGTTCAATAGTTGAGTAGTTTCAATGGTTAAATGATTTAATAGTGTATTATTGCAGTGAGGACCTTTATTTTGAAACAGTTGTGGACAGAGGAAGTAGTGAAACAGGATCTGTAGTCTTAATGAGATTGTATGCTTAAAGCCTGAGACAGAAGGTGCCTCTCATAGCGTTTACGCGTCCTCTCTCGCTCCTCACTGATCTACATAAAGAATGATGGAGCGGCAACAATGGGATAGTCTAGCCCTTCTTCTATCTTTCTTTATGTAGATCATTGAGGATCGAGGAGCGAGGGAGGACATATAAACGCTGCTTGAGAGGGACCCACAGTAAATACTTTAAAAGTTGTATGTAGATAGTCTAATTAATGTTGATAGATAGAATGTTTAATGGATGTTGATAGGCAGATTGTTTTATATTGATTGACAGTTTAATGGGTGGATGAGTGAATGGTCTGAAGAAGATGAATGGATAGAAGGTTGGATGGAATGTGCCTTATATTCTTGTTAAGAGAGACACTGATACAGCTCTCTGAGAGTAGTTGACACAGGTGTAATCAATTTAACTGGCTAGTCTTAAGAGAGCCAGCCTGAGACAGAGTAGATTGTTTAAAAGTTGAATGTAGATAGTCTAATTAATGTTGATAAACAGAGAGTTTAATGGATGTTGATAGACAGATTGTTTAATAGATGTTGATAGACAGTTTAATGGGTGGATGAGTGAATGGTCTGAAGAAGATGAATGGATAGAATGTTGGATGGAATGTGCCTTATATTCTTGTAGAATGGAGAGACACAGCTCTCTACTGAGAGTAGTGGATACAGATACAGGTGTAATCAATTTAACTGGCTAGTCTTAAGAGAGCCAGCCTGAGACAGAGTAGATTGTTTAAAAGTTCAATGTAGAGCGTCTAATTGATGTTGTTGATAGGCAGACTGTTTAGAATGGGTGGATGAGTGAATGGTTTGAAGAAGATGAATGGATATAAAGTTGGATGGAATTAGGAGGACTTATTTTGATACTGTTGTGCACAGAGGATACAGGGGAACAGAATATGTAGTCTTCAGAGAGGAGCCTGAGAGAAACTGACAGTTGGTGCCCAGGTGGCTGACCAGCTGGGGTAACATTCTAATTGCTGCCGTGATGTCATAATGAGCAATGTTAAGTCTATGGGGGAAATGGTGATAGTTTTTAACTAATAGTTTAAAAAGTATAAAAGTTACAAAGTTGAAAAATACAAAGCACATATGGCATAAGCAAGACCTACGCAACAAAGTTTGAATGAAGTTTCTACGTTAAACGGTTGAAGCTGAATTGCGAGCGTTAGAAGAAGAAGTTTAATAATAAGAAGCCTAGGAAGAACAGTACAGTGCATTTTCATGCACTGTAATAAGAAGAATAGGAAGAACAGTACAGTGCATTTTCATGCACTGTAACTAGAAATGCAATTCCAAGGAATTACCAGTGCATGAAAATGCAAAAATAGATAGATAATGTAGATATGGTTACTAAGGTGTAGCTAGGGTAAACATGGTGGTTGCATAGTTTACAGAGAGTTGATAGTGTGAAGGTAGACGTTTTAAAGATGAAACGTTCCAGTTCTAACTTAAGTAATGATTTCTATTCATGTTAAAATGTTGATTAGCTAACTTAGCTAATGATTTCTAGCAGTTACGTTAAAAATGCTTATTATGCTAGCAATGCTAACTTTACTAACAATGCTAACCAGGTTGATTAGCTAACTTAACCGATGATTTCTAGCAGTAATGCTAAAAATGCTAACTATGCTAACAATGCTAAATTTGCTAACAATGCTAACCAGGTTGATTAGCTAACTTAGTTGATGATTTTTTGCAGTTATACTAAAAATGTTAACTATGCTAACAATGCTAACCATGCTAACTAGCTAACTTGCTAGTGAGGACTTTTATTTTGAAACATTTGTTGCTAGGGTATCCATGGTGGCCACTATCAGGAAACAAGAAGTTACTGCAGTATAATCATGTTGGTTGCTATGGAAACGGTCATAAACGCTTCATTTTAATGGTTGCTATGTTGGTTGCTAGGTACATGGAGGTTTCATGTAGTTGACTGGAGGCATAGTGGATGATAACTGACAGTTGGAATGGTTGAACAGTTCAATAGTTGAGTAGTTTCAATGGTTAAATGATTTAATGGTGTATTATTGCAGTGAGGACTTTTATTTTGAAACAGTTGTGGACAGAGTAAACAGTTAACAGGATATGTAGTCTTCTGAGAGACTGTATGCTTAAAGCCAGAGAAACTGACAGTTGGTGCCCAGGTGGCCGGCCACCTGGCCTAAGATTCTAATTGCTGCCGTGATGTCATAATGAGCAATGTTAAGTCTATGGGGGAAATTGTAATAGTTTTTAACTAATAGTTTAAAAAGTATAAAAGTTACAAAGTTGAAAAATACAAAGCAGGCATGGCATAAGCAAGACCTACGCAACAACGTTTGAATGAAGTTTCTACGTTAAACGGTTGAAGCTGAATTGCGTGCGTTAGAAGAAGAACTAGAAATGCAATTCCAAGGAATTACCAGTGCATGAAAATGCAGAAATAGATAGATAATGTAGATATGGTTACTAAGGTGTAGCTAGGGTAAACATGGTGGTTGCATAGTTTACAGAGAGTTGATAGTGTGAAGGTAGACTGTTTAAAGATGAAACATTCCAGTTCTAACTTAACTAATGATTTCTATTCATGTTAAAATGTTGATTAGCTAACTTAGCTAATGATTTCTAGCAGTTACGCTAAAAATGTTAATTATGCTAGCAATGCTAACTTTACTAACAATGCTAACCAGGTTGATTAGCTAACTTAACCAATGATTTCTAGCAGCAATGCTAAAAATGCTAACTATGCTAACAATGCTAAATTTGCTAACACTGCTAACCAGGTTGATTAGCTAACTTATTTGATTATTTTTTGCAGTTATGCTAAAAATGCTAACTATGTTAACAATGCTAACTATGCTAACCATGCTAACTAGCTAACTTGCTAGTGAGGACTTTCATTTTGAAACATTTGTTGCTAGGGTATCCATGGTGGCCACTATCAGGAAACAAGAAGTTACTGCAGTATAATCATGTTGGTTGCTATGGAAACAGTCATAAACGCTTAATTTTAATGGTTGCTATGTTGGTTGCTAGGTACATGGAGGTTTCATGTAGTTGACTGGAGGTATAGTGGATGATAACTGACAGTTGGAATGGTTGAACAGTTCAATAGTTGAGTAGTTTCAATGGTTAAATGATTTAATAGTGTATTATTGCAGTGAGGACTTTTATTTTGAAACAGTTGTGGACAGAGAAAACAGTTAACAGGATATGTAGTCTTCTGAGAGACTGTATGCTTAAAGCCAGAGAAACTGACAGTTGGTGCCCAGGTGGCCGGCCACCTGGCCTAAGATTCTAATTGCTGCCGTGATGTCATAATGAGCAATGTTAAGTCTATGGGGGAAATTGTAATAGTTTTTAACTAATAGTTTAAAAAGTATAAAAGTTACAAAGTTGAAAAATACAAAGCAGGCATGGCATAAGCAAGACCTACGCAACAACGTTTGAATGAAGTTTCTACGTTAAACGGTTGAAGCTGAATTGGCTGCGTTAGAAGAAGAAGTTTAATAATAATAATAACTAGAAATGCAATTCCAAGGAATTACCAGTGCATGAAAATGCAAAAATAGATAGATAATGTAGATATGGTTACTAAGGTGTAGCTAGGGTAAACATGGTGGTTGCATAGTTTACAGAGAGTTGATACTGTGAAGGTAGACAGTTAAAAGATGAAACATTCCAGTTCTAACTTAACTAATGATTTCTATTCATGTTAAAATGTTGATTAGGTAACTTAGCTAATGATTTCTAGCAGTTATGTTAAAAATGCTAATAATGTTAGCAATGCTAACTTTATTAACAATGCTAACCAGGTTGATTAGCTAACTTAACCGATGATTTCTAGCAGTAATGCTAAAAATGCTAACTATGCTAACAATGCTAAATTTGCTAACAATGCTAACCAGGTTGATTAGCTAACTTACTTGATGATTTTTTGCAGTTATGCTAAAAATGCTAACTATGCTAACAAAGCTAACTAGCTAACTTGCTAGTGAGGACTTTTATTTTGAAACATTTGTTGCTAGGGTTTCCATGGTGGCCACTATCAGGAAACAAGAAGTTACTGCAGTATAATCATGTTGGTTGCTATGGAAACGGTCATAAACACTTAATTTGAATGGTTGCTATGTTGGTTGCTAGGTACATGGAGGTTTCATGTAGTTGACTGGAGGCATAGTGGATGATAACTGAAAGTTGGAATGGTTGAACAGTTCAATAGTTGAGTAGTTTCAATGGTTAAATTATTCAATAGTGTATTATTGCAGTGAGGACTTTTATTTTGAAACAGTTGTGGACAGAGGAAACAGTTAACAGGATATGTAGTCTTCTGAGAGACTGTATGCTTAAAGCCAGAGAAACTGACAGTTGGTGCCCAGGTGGCCGGCCACCTGGCGTAAGATTCTAATTGCTGCCGTGATGTCATAATGAGCAATGTTAAGTCTATGGGGGAAATGGTAATAGTTTTTAAATAATAGTTTAAAAAGTATAAAAGTTACAAAGTTAAAAAATACAAAGCAGGCATGGCATAAGCAAGACCTACGCAACAACGTTTGAATGAAGTTTCTACGTTAAACGGTTGAAGCTGAATTGGCTGCGTTAGAAGAAGAAGTTTAATAATAACTAGAAATGCAATTCCAAGGAATTACCAGTGCATGAAAATGCAAAAAAATGTAGATATGGCTACTAAGGTGTAGCTAGGGTAAACATGGTGGTTGCATAGTTTAAAGAGAGTTGATAGTGTTAAGGTACACATTTTAAAGCTTAAACATTCCTGTTCTAACTTAACTAATAATTTCTAACAGGTATTCTAAAATGTTAACTATGCTAACAATGCTAACCAGGTTGATAAGTTAACTTAGCTGATGATTTCTAGCAGTAATGCTAAAAAATGCTAACTATGCTAACATTGCTAACTATGTTAACTATGCTAACCACGTTGATTAGCTAACTTAGCTAATCATTTTAGCAGTTGTGCTAAAAATGCTAACTATGTTAACAATGCTAACTATGCTAACAATGCTAACCAGGTTGATGAGCTAACTTAGCTTATCATTTTTAGCAGTTATGCTAAAATTGCTAACTATGTTAACAATGCTAACTGTGCTAACCATGCTAACAATGCTAACTTGCTAGTGAGGACTTTTATTTTGAAACAGTAGTTGCTAGGGTATCCATGGTGCCCACTATCAAGAATAAAGAAGTTACTGTAGTATAATCATGTTGGTTGCTATGGAAACTGTCAAAAACGCTTAATTTTAATGGTTGCTATGTTGGTTGCTAGGTACATGGAGGATTCATTTAGTTGACTGGAGGCATAGTTGATGATAAATGACAGTTGGAATGGTTGAACAGTTAAATAGTTGAGTAGTTTCAGTGGTTAAATGATTTAATAGTGTATTATTGCAGTGAGGACTTTTATTTTGAAACGGTTGTGGACAGAGGAAACAGTTAACAGGATATGTAGTCTTCACAGAGAGATTGTATGCTTAAAGCCTGAGAGAGAGAGGGCTGCTGCAGGTGGGGCTGGCCACCTGGCATAAGATTCTAATTGCTCAACGACCCGATTGTGATGTCATAGAGGCCAATGTTAAGTCTATGGGGAAATTTTTAATAGTTTTTAATTTATAGTTAAAAAAGTATAAAAGTTACAAAGTTGAAAAGTCATAGCAACCCGATCCATTAGAATACCTACGTTACAAAGTTTGAATGAAGTTTCTAAGTTAAACGGTTGAAGAGAAATTGCGGTTAGAAAAAGCTGTCAGCGGAATAATAATAAAGAAAACTAGAAATGCAATTCCAAGGAATTACCAGTGCATGAAAATGCAAAAAAATGTAGATATGGCTACTAAGGTGTAGCTAGGGTAAACATGGTGGTTGCATAGTTTAAAGAGAGTTGATGGTGTTAAGGTAGACATTTTAAAGCTTAAACATTCCTGTTCTAACTTAACTAATGATTTCTAACAGGTATTCTAAAATGTTGACTATGCTAACAATGCTAACCAGGTTGATAAGTTAACTTAGCTGATGATTTCTAGCAGTAATGCTGATAATGCTAACTATGCTAACATTGCTAACTATGTTAACAATGCTAACCATGTTGATTAGCTAACTTAGCTAATCATTTTAGCAGTTGTGTTAAAAATGCTAACTATGCTAAGAATGCTAACAATGCTAACCAGGTTGATTAGCTAACTTAGCTAATCATTTTTAGCAGTTATGCTAAAAATGCTAACTATGCTAACAATGCTAACCATGCTAACAATGCTAACTTGCTAGTGAGGACTTTTATTTTGAAACAGTAGTTGCTAGGGTATCCATGGTGCCCACTATCAGGAATAAAGAAGTTACTGTAGTATAATCATGTTGGTTGCTATGGAAACTGTCAAAAACGCTTAGTTTTAATGGTTGCTATGTTGGTTGCTAGGTACATGGAGGTTTCATTTAGTTGACTGGAGGCATAGTTGATGATAACTGACAGTTGGAATGGTTGAACAGTTAAATAGTTGAGTAGTTTCAGTGGTTAAATGATTTAATAGTGTATTATTGCAGTGAGGACTTTTATTTTGAAACAGTTGTGGAAAGAGGAAACAGTTAACAGGATATGTAGTCTTCACAGAGAGATTGTATGCTTAAAGCCTGAGAGAGAGAGGGCTGCTGCAGGTGGGGCTGGCCACCTGGCATAAGATTCTAATTGCTCAACGACCCGTTTGTGATGTCATAGAGGCCAATGTTAAGTCTATGGGGAAATTTTGAATTGTTTTTATTTAATAGTTCAAAAAGTATAAAAGTTACAAAGTTGTAAAGTCATAGCAACCCGATCCATTAGAATACCTACGTTACAAAGTTTGAATGAAGTTTCTAAGTTAAACGGTTGAAGAGAAATTGCGGTTAGAAAAAGTGGTAAGCGGAATAATAATAACTATAAGAAGCCTAGGAAGAACAGTACAGTGCATTTGCATGCACTGTAACTAGAAATGCAATTCCAAGGAATTACCAGTGCATGAAAATGCAAAAAAATGTAGATATGGCTACTAAGGTGTAGCTAGGGTAAACATGGTGGTTGCATAGTTTAAAGAGAGTTGATAGTGTTAAGGTAGACATTTTAAAGCTTAAACATTCCTGTTCTAACTTAACTAATAATTTCTAACAGGTATTCTAAAATGTTAACTATGTTAACAATGCTAACCAGGTTGATAAGTTAACTTAGCATTTTTAAGATTACTGCTAGAAATCATCAGCTAACTATGCTAACATTGCTAACTATGTTAACAATGCTAACCACGTTGATTAGCTAACTTAGCTAATCATTTTAGCAGTTGTGCTAAAAATGCTAACAATGCTAACCAGGTTGATTAGCTAACTTAGCTAATCATTTTTAGCAGTTATGCTAAAAATGCTAACTATGCTAACCATGCTAACAATGCTAACTTGCTAGTGAGGACTTTTATTTTGAAACAGTAGTTGCTAGGGTATCCATGGTGCCCACTATCAGGAATAAAGAAGTTACTGTAGTATTATCATGTTGGTTGCTATGGAAACTGTCAAAAACGCTTAATTTAAATGGTTGCTATGTTGGTTGCTAGGTACATGGAGGTTTCATTTAGTTGACTGGAGGCATAGTTGATGATAACTGACAGTTGGAATGGTTGAACAGTTAAATAGTTGAGTAGTTTCAGTGGTTTAATGATTTAATAGTGTATTATTGCAGTGAGGACTTTTATTTTGAAACAGTTGTGGACAGAGGAAACAGTTAACAGGATATGTAGTCTTCACAGAGAGATTGTATGCTTAAAGCCTGAGAGAGAGAGGGCTGCTGCAGGTGGGGCTGGCCACCTGGCATAAGATTCTAATTGCTCAACGACCTGATTGTGATGTCATAGAGGCCAATGTTAAGTCTATGGGGAAATTTTTAATAGTTTTTAATTTATAGTTCAAAAAGTATAAAAGTTACAAAGTTGAAAAATCATAGCAACCCGATCCATTAGAATACCTACGTTACAAAGTTTGAATGAAGTTTCTAAGTTAAACGGTTGAAGAGAAATTGCGGTTAGAAAAAGCTGTCAGCGGAATAATAATAAAGATAATAACTAGAAATGCAATTCCAAGGAATTACCAGTGCATGAAAATGCAAAAATAGATAGATAATGTAGATATGGTTACTAAGATGTAGCTAGGGTAAACATGGTGGTTGCATAGTTTACAGAGAGTTGATAGTGTGAAGGTAGACAGTAGATGAAACATTCCAGTTCTAACTTAACTAATGATTTATATTCATGTTAAAATGTTGATTAGCTAACTTAGCTAATGATTTCTAGCAGTTATGCTAAAAATGCTAATTATGCTAGCAATGCTAACTTTACTAACAATGCTAACCAGGTTGATTAGCTAACTTATCCGATGATTTCTAGCAGTAATGCTAAAAATGCTAACTATGCTAACAATGCTAAATTTGCTAACAATGCTAACCAGTTTGATTAGCTAACTTAGTTAATGATTTTTTGCAGTTATGTTAAAAATGCTAACTATGCTAACAATGCTAACCATGCTAACTAGCTAACTTGCTAGTGAGGACTTTTATTTTGAAACATTTGTTTCTAGGGTATCCATGGTGGCCACTATCAGGAAACAAGAAGTTACTGCAGTATAATCATGTTGGTTGCTATGGAAACGGTCATAAAGACTTAATTTTAATGGTTGCTATGTTGGTTGCTAGGTACATGGAGGTTTTATGTAGTTGACTGGAGGCATAGTGGATGATAACTGACAGTTGGAATGGTTGAACAGTTCAATAGTTGAGTAGTTTCAGTGGTTTAATGATTTAATAATGTATTATTGCAGTGAGGACCTTTATTTTGAAACAGTTGTGGACAGAGGAAGTAGTGAAACAGGATCTGTAGTCTTAATGAGATTGTATGCTTAAAGCCTTAGACAGAAAGTGCCTCTCATATAGCGTTTACGCGTCCTCTCTCGCTCCTCACTGATCTACATAAAGAATGATGGAGCGGCAACAATGGGATAGTCTAGCCCTTCTTCTATCTTTCTTTATGTAGATCATTGAGGATCGAGGAGCGACGGAGGACATATAAACGCTGCTTGAGAGGGACCCACAGTAAATACTTTAAAAGTTGTATGTAGATAGTCTAATTAATGTTGATAGACAGAATGTTTAATGGATGTTGATAGGCAGATTGTTTAATAGATATTGATTGACAGTTTAATGGGTGGATGAGTGAATGGTCTGAAGAAGATGAATGGATAGAAGGTTGGATGGAATGTGCCTTATATTCTTGTTAAGAGAGACACTGATACAGCTCTCTGAGAGTAGTTGATACAGGTGTAATCAATTTAACTGGCTAGTCTGAGACAGAGTAAATAATTTAAAAGTTGAATGTAGATAGTCTAATTAATGTTGATAGACAGAGAGTTTAATGGATGTTGATAGACAGATTGTTTAATAGATGTTGATAGACAGTTTAATGGGTGGATGAGTGAATGGTCTGAAGAAGATGAATGGATAGAAAGTTGGATGGAATGTGCCTTATATTCTTGTAGAATGGAGAGACACAGCTCTCTACTGAGAGTAGTGGATACAGATACAGGTGTAATCAATTTAACTGGCTAGTCTTAAGAGAGCCAGCCTGAGACAGAGTAGATTGTTTAAAAGTTGAATGTAGATCGTCTAATTGATGTTGATAGGCAGACTGTTTAGAATGGGTGGATGAGTGAATGGTTTGAAGAAGATGAATGGATAGAAAGTTGGATGGAATTAGGAAGACTTATGTTGATACAGGGGAACAGAAAATGTAGTCTCAAGAGAGCCAGTGTATGTTGAGAGAGAGAGAGAGAGCTGCTGCACCTGGACTGGCCACCTGGCGTAACATTCTAATTGCTGCCATGATGTCATAATGAGCAATGTTAAGTCTATGGGGAAATGTTTAATAGTTTTTAATTTACAGTTTAAAAAGTATAAAAGTTACAAAGTTTAAAAATATATTGCACAGGTCTCCTTAGTAAGACCTACGTAGCAAAGTTTGAATCAAGTTTCTACGTTAAACGGTTCAAGCTGAATTGCGAGCGTTAGAAGAAAAAGAAAAATAATAATAATAAGAAACCTAGGAAGAACAATATAGTGCATTTTCATGCACTATAATAACTAGAAATGCAATTCCAAGGAATTACCAGTGCATGAAAATGCAAAAAAATGTAGATATGGCTACTAAGGTGTAGCTAGGGTAAACATGGTGGTTGCATAGTTTAAAGAGAGTTGATAGTGTTAAGGTAGACATTTTAAAGCTTAAACATTCCTGTTTTAACTTAACTAATAATTTCTAACAGGTATTCTAAAATGTTAACTATGCTAACAATGCTAACCAGGTTGATAAGTTAACTTAGCTGATAATTTCTAGCAGTAATGCTAAAAATGCTAACTATGCTAACATTGCTAACTATGTTAACAATGCTAACCAGGTTGATTAGCTAACTTAGCTAATCATTTTAGCAGTTGTGCTAAACATGCTAACTATGCTAACAATGTTAACTATGCTAACAATGCTAACCAGGTTGATTAGCTAACTTAGCTAATCATTTTTAGCAGTTATGCTAAAAATGCTAACTATGCTAACAATGCTAACCATGCTAACAATGCTAACTTGCTAGTGAGGACTTTTATTTTGAAACAGTAGTTGCTAGGGCATCCATGGTGCCCACTATCAGGAATAAAGAAGTTACGAAAGTATAATCATGTTGGTTGCTATGGAAACTGTCAAAAACGCTTAATTTTAATGGTTGCTATGTTGGTTGCTAGGTACATGGAGGTTTCATGTAGTTGAATGGAAGCATAGTTGATGATAACTGACAGTTGGAATCGTTGAACAGTTCAATAGATGAGTAGTTTCAATGGTTAAATGATTTAATAGTGTATTATTGCAGCGAGGACTTTTATTTTGAAACAGTTGTGGACAGAGGAAACAGTTAACAGGATATGTAGTCTTCACAGAGAGATTGTCTGCTTAATAGCCTGAGAGAGAGAGGGCTGCTGCAGGTGGGGCTGGCCACCTGGCATAAGATTCTAATTGCTCAACGACCCGATTGTGATGTCATAGAGGCCAATGTTAAGTCTATGGGGTAATTTTTAATAGTTTTTAATTTATAGTTTAAAAAGTATAAAAGTTACAAAGTTGAAAAATTATAGCAACCCGATCCATTAGAAGACCTACGTTACAGAGTTTGAATGAAGTTTCTAAGTTAAACGGTTGAAGAGGAATTGCGGGCAGAAAAAGTGGTAAGCAGAATAATAACTAGAAAATGTAATTCCATGGAAGGAATTACCATTGCATGTAAATGCAAAAAGGTTACTGACATCATTGTATTAGGCCTATAGTTAAAAAGACAACTAGGCTACACAGACGAATAGATAAATAACAATAACCCAATTACAATTCCACTGAAATTACTTGGAAAGTCACATTTAAAAAGTGATTTATGAAAATGCATCAAAATTGTGGATATAGGCTATTTTGGAAAATAACTCTTCATTTATTAGAATTTGAAAAGACTGAAATGAAGTTGCCAACTTCAAACGAGTTGCAAGAGCTGACACTTTAGTAGTAAAACGACTGGTAGGATAGCTTATAGCCTTCATATCTACACTAATGCAGATTAAAAGTAGGCATGGAATACGGAATACAATCTCATTCTCAAACAACGCCAATCAACGATGATGCAGCAACAGGTAGGATATCCAGCAAATGTAACGTTAGCTTACAGTAGGATATTTTATAGGCTACACATTTTACAGGATGAGCTAGTATATTCTTCGAAGTGTGTTCAGGTGCGTGATTGTCCTAATAGGAATGTAGGCCTACAATAAGCTTAGGTTTTTGATTTTGTGAAAGCTTTAAATGATTGCCTGGCTGGCAAGTCTAACGACTAGCTTGCTAAACCCTGTTCGCCTTGCAGCCTACCCCGACGTTAAACGTTAGCCTGGAGCAAGTTTGGTTGTCGTTAGCTAAATACAGTGTTTACATTGACGTTAGGTTAGATTGTCTTTAGGTTAGATTGTCTTTTTAGCTGTTGATAACGTTACCGAGAGCAAACCGGTTAGGCTACTGTAACGATATAAACAAATCAAGTAAGGAGTAGCCTAACAGGAGACAAGACGACAACGTCCTGGATTACAGTGGCAAGGTAGAATGTTTTCACAGCTGTAGACGTAACGTAACATTCACGTTAAGCCTGGTTTAGCGCCGCGGTGATGCCATGGCTTTGGATCAGACTCAGAGATCCTTGATTACTGACAGCTGAGCACTGACGTAACAATTAGTCTTTGCCGTCAAAGGGTCTCAATGTAAACTCTATGGGAATTTTAAACTTTTTTATCGTAAATATCTCAAAAGGTATAAAGTTCACAAATGTGAAAAATACATAGAACAAATCTCTGTTTCGAGACCTTTGTAAGAGTGCTTGAATGACGTCAAACGGTTCAGTGGTTTTAGAGCCTTTGATCGTTGATTTTGGTCGGAAGAAGAATAACTATAAGAAGAACAGTGATAACAGTACATTGCATTGACATGCAATGTAATAAGAAGTCTAGGAAGAACAGTACAGTGCATTTTCATGCACTGTAATAAGAAGACTTGGAATAACAGTACAGTGCATTTTCATGCACTGTAATAATAAGAAGTTGAAGAAGACTAGGAAGAACAGTAGGCCTACAGTGCATTTTCATGCACTGTAATAATAAGAAGCGACCGGATTTCAATAGAGGGGATGCATCCCCTCTAATAATAACTAGAAATGCAATTCCCGAGGAATTACACGAGGGGATGCAATCTGTTGGCTAGACTTTTATTTTGACACACAGGAAACACTTCAATAGGATGCGTAGTTCAGGGAGAGGGAGAGATGCTTAAAGCCAAACATTCTAAAGTGGAACTCTGTTCTAGAATCTTTGATTAAAAGTGACAGTTGGATTCACAGGGCAGTGTTCTAACTAGACTGGGAACTGAGAGTTCTGGCCCATTATGACACCACATTCTCCATTAAAGTCTATGGGGGGAAAATACACTTTTAATTACAAATATCTCAAAAAGTATAAACTTCTCAAAAATGTCAAATAGATTGTCTAGTAGATATTTGGAAGATCTACGGAACGGTGTTTCAACCAAGTTTGTACGTTAAGCGGTTCGGGCTGAATAGCGCGCACAAAAAGGTAAAAAGAATAATAATAATAACTAGAAATGCAATTCCCGAGGAATTACACGAGGGGATGCAATCTGCTGGGTAGACTTTTATTTTGACACACAGGAAACACTTCTATACTATGTGTAGTTCAGGGAGAGCCAGATTGTATGCTTAAAGGCAAAGATTCTATAGTGGAGCTCTGTTCTAGAATCTTTGCTTAAAAGTGACAGTTGGATTCACAGGGCAGTGTTCTAACTAGACTGGGAACTGAGAGTTCTGGCCCATTATGACATCACATTCTACATTAAAGTCTATGGGGGAAAAATACACTTTTAATTACAAATATCTCAAAAAGTATAAACTTCTCAAAAATGTCAAATAGATTGTCTAGTAGATATTTGGAAGATCTACGGAACGGTGTTTCAACCAAGTTTGTACGTTAAGCGGTTCGGGCTGAATAGCGCGCACAAAAAGGTAAAAAGAATAATAATAATAACTAGAAATGCAATTCCAAGGAATTACCAGTGCATGAAAATGCAAAAATAGATAGATAATGTAGATATGGTTACTAAGGTGTAGCTAGGGTAAACATGGTGGTTGCATAGTTTACAGAGAGTTGATAGTGTGGAGGTAGACAGTTTAAAGATGAAACATTCCAGTTCTAACTTAACTAATGATTTCTATTCATGTTAAAATGTTGATTAGCTAACTTAGCTAATGATTTCTAACAGTTATGCTAAAAATGCTAATTATGCTAGCAATGCTAACTTTACTAACAATGCTAACCAGGTTGATTAGCTAACTTAACCGATGATTTCTAGCAGTAATGCTAAAAATGCTAACTATGCTAACAATGTTAAATTTGCTAACAATGCTAACCAGGTTGATTAGCTAACTTAGTTGATGATTTTTTGCAGTTATGTTAAAAATGCTAACTATGCTAACTAGCTAACTTGCTAGTGAGGACTTTTATTTTGAAACATTTGTTGCTAGGGTATCCATGGTGGCCACTATCAGGAAACAAGAAGTTACTGCAGTATAATCATGTTGGTTGCTATGGAAACGTTCATAAACACTTCATTTTAATGGTTGCTATGTTGGTTGCTAGGTACATGGAGGTTTCATGTAGTTGACTGGAGGCATAGTGGATGATAACTGACAGTTGGAATGGTTGAACAGTTCAATAGTTGAGTAGTTTCAATGGTTAAATGATTTAATAGTGTATTATTGCAGTGAGGACTTTTATTTTGAAACAATTGTGGACAGAGGAAACAGTTAACAGGATATGTAGTCTTCACAGAGAGATTGTATGCTTAAAGCCTGAGAGAGAGAGGGCTGCTGCAGGTGGGGCTGGCCACCTGGCATAAGATTCTAATTGCTTAACGACCCGATTGTGATGTCATAGAGGCCAATGTTAAGTCTATGGGGGAATTTGTAATAGTTTTTAATTTATAGTTTAAAAAGTATAAAAGTTACAAAGTTAAAAAATACATTGCGCTGATGTCCTAAGCAAGACCTTCGTAACACAGTTTGAATGAAGTTTCTACGTTAAACGGTTCAAGCTGAATTGCGTGCGTTAGAAGAAGAACTAGAAATGCAATTCCAAGGAATTACCAGTGCATGAAAATGCAAAAATAGATAGATAATGTAGATATGGTTACTAAGGTGTAGCTAGGGTAAACATGGTGGTTGCATAGTTTACAGAGAGTTGATAGTGTGAAGGTAGACAGTTTAAACATGAAACATTCCAGTTCTAACTTAACTAATGATTTCTATTCATGTTAAAATGTTGATTAGCTAACTTAGCTAATGATTTCTAGCAGTAACGTTAAAAATGCTAATTATGCTAGCAATGCTAACTTTACTAACAATGCTAATCAGGTTGATTAGCTAACTTAACCGATGATTTCTAGCAGTAATGCTAAAAATGCTAACTATGCTAACAATGCTAAATTTGCTTACAATGCTAACCAGGTTGATTAGCTAACTTAGTTGATGATTTTTTGCAGTTATGCTAAAAATGCTAACAATGCTAACTATGCTAACCATGCTAACAAGCTAACTTGCTAGTGAGGACTTTTATTTTGAAACATTTGTTGCTAGGGTATCCATGGTGGCCACTATCAGGAAACAAGAAGTTACTGCAGAATAATCATGTTGGTTGCTATGGAAACAGTCAGAAACACTTAATTTTAATGGTTGCTATGTTGGTTGCTAGGTACATGTAGGTTTCATGTAGTTGACTGGAGGCATAGTGGATGATAACTGACAGTTGGAATGGTTGAACAGTTCAATAGTTGAGTAGTTTCAATGGTTAAATGATTTAATAGTGTATTATTGCAGTGAGGACCTTTATTTTGAAACAGTTGTGGACAGAGGAAGTAGTGAAACAGGATCTGTAGTCTTAATGAGATTGTATGCTTAAAGCCTGAGACAGAAGGTGCCTCTCATAGCGTTTACGCGTCCTCTCTCGCTCCTCACTGATCTACATGAAGAATGATGGAGCGGCAACAATGGGATAGTCTAGCCCTTCTTCTATCTTTCTTTATGTAGATCATTGAGGATCGAGGAGCGAGGGAGGACATATAAACGCTGCTTGAGAGGGACCCACAGTAAATACTTCAAAAATTGTATGTAGATAGTCTAATTAATGTTGATAGACAGAATGTTTAATGGATGTTGATAGGCAGATTGTTTAATAGATATTGATTGACAGTTTAATGGGTGGATGAGTGAATGGTCTGAAGAAGATGAATGGATAGAAGGTTGGATGGAATGTGCCTTATATTCTTGTTAAGAGAGACACTGATACAGCTCTCTGAGAGTAGTTGACACAGGTGTAATCAATTTAACTGGCTAGTCTTAAGAGAGCCAGAGTACTCTTAAAGCCTGAGACAGAGTAAATAATTTAAAAGTTGAATGTAGATAGTCTAATTAATGTTGATAGACAGAGAGTTTAATGGATGTTGATAGACAGATTAGATGTTGATAGACAGTTTAATGGGTGGATGAGTGAATGGTCTGAAGAAGATGAATGGATAGAATGTTGGATGGAATGTGCCTTATATTCTTGTAGAATGGAGAGACACAGCTCTCTACTGAGAGTAGTGGATACAGATACAGGTGTAATCAATTTAACTGGCTAGTCTTAAGAGAGCCAGCCTGAGACAGAGTAGATTGTTTAAAAGTTCAATGTAGAGCGTCTAATTGATGTTGTTGATAGGCAGACTGTTTAGAATGGGTGGATGAGTGAATGGTTTGAAGAAGATGAATGGATATAAAGTTGGATGGAATTAGGAGGACTTATTTTGATACTGTTGTGCGCAGAGGATACAGGGGAACAGAATATGTAGTCTTCAGAGAGGAGCCTGAGAGAAACTGACAGTTGGTGCCCAGGTGGCTGACCAGCTGGGGTAACATTCTAATTGCTGCCGTGATGTCATAATGAGCAATGTTAAGTCTATGGGGAAATTGTTAATAGTTTTTAATTTATAGTTTAAAAAGTATAAAAGTTACAAAGTTAAAAAATACATTGCGCTAATGTCCTAAGCAAGACCTTCGTAACACAGTTTGAATGAAGTTTCTACGTTAAACGGTTCAAGCTGAATTGCGTGCGTTAGAAGAAGAATAACTAGAAATGCAATTCCAAGGAATTACCAGTGCATGAAAATGCAAAAAAATGTAGATATGGCTACTAAGGTGTAGCTAGGGTAAACATGGTGGTTGCATAGTTTAAAGAGAGTTGATAGTGTTAAGGTAGACATTTTAAAGCTTAAAAATTCCTGTTCTAACTTAACTAATAATTTCTAACAGGTATTCTAAAATGATAACTATGCTAACAATGCTAACCAGGTTGATAAGTTAACTTAGCTGATGATTTCTAGCAGTAATGCTAAAAAATGCTAACATTGCTAACTATGTTAACAATGCTAACCACGTTGATTAGCTAACTTGGCTAATCATTTTAGCAGTTGTGCTAAAAATGCTAACTATGCTAACAATGCTAACCAGGTTGATTAGCTAACTTAGCTAATCATTTTTAGCAGTTATGTTAAAAATGCTAACTATGCTAACCATGCTAACAATGCTAACTTGCTAGTGAGGACTTTTATTTTGAAACAGTAGTTGCTAGGGTATCCATGGTGCCCACTATCAAGAATAAAGAAGTTACTGTAGTATAATCATGTTGGTTGCTATGGAAACTGTCAAAAATGCTTAATTTTAATGGTTGCTATGTTGGTTGCTAGGTACATGGAGGATTCATTTTGTTGACTGGAGGCATAGTTGATGATAACTGACAGTTGGAATGGTTGAACAGTTAAATAGTTGAGTAGTTTTAGTGGTTAAATGATTTAATAGTGTATTATTGCAGTGAGGACTTTTATTTTGAAACAGTTGTGGACAGAGGAAACAGTTAACAGGATATGTAGTCTTCACAGAGAGATTGTATGCTTAAAGCCTGAGAGAGAGAGGGCTGCTGCAGGTGGGGCTGGCCACCTGGCATAAGATTCTAATTGCTCAACGACCCGATTGTGATGTCATAGAGGCCAATGTTAAGTCTATGGGGAAATTTTAATAGTTTTTATTTAATAGTTCAAAAAGTATAAAAGTTACAAAGTTGAAAAGTCATAGCAACCCGATCCATTAGAATACCTACGTTACAACGTTTGAATGAAGTTTCTAAGATAAACGGTTGAAGAGAAATTGCGGTCAGAAAAAGTGGTAAGCGGAATAATAATAACTAGAAATGCAATTCCAAGGAATTACCAGTGCATGAAAATGCAAAAAAATGTATATATGGCTACTAAGGTGTAGCTAGGGTAAACATGGTGGTTGCATAGTTTAAAGAGAGTTGATAGTGTTAAGGTAGACATTTTAAAGCTTAAACATTCCTGTTCTAACTTAACTAGTAATTTCTAACAGGTATTCTAAAATGTTAACTATGCTAACAATGCAAACCAGGTTGATAAGTTAACTTAGCTGATGATTTCTAGCAGTAATGCTAAAAATGCTAACTATGCTAACATTGCTAACTATGTTAACAATGCTAACCACATTGATTAGCTAACTTAGCTAATCATTTTAGCAGTTGTGCTAAAAATGCTAACTATGCTAACAATGCTAACTATGCTAACAATGCTAACCAGGTTGATTAGCTAACTTAGCTAATCATTTTTAGCAATTATGCTAACAATGCTAACCATGCTAACAATGCTAACTTGCTAGTGAGGACTTTTATTTTGAAACAGTAGTTGCTAGGGTATCCATGGTGCCCACTATCAGGAATAAAGAAGTTACTGTAGTATAATCATGTTGGTTGCTATGGAAACTGTCAAAAACGCTTAGTTTTAATGGTTGCTATGTTGGTTGCTAGGTACATGGAGGTTTCATTTAGTTGACTGGAGGCATAGTTGATGATAACTGACAGTTGGAATGGTTGAACAGTTAAATAGTTGAGTAGTTTCAGTGGTTAAATGATTTAATAGTGTATTATTGCAGTGAGGACTTTTATTTTGAAACAGTTGTGGAAAGAGGAAACAGTTAACAGGATATGTAGTCTTCACAGAGAGATTGTATGCTTAAAGCCTGAGAGAGAGAGGGCTGCTGCAGGTGGGGCTGGCCACCTGGCATAAGATTCTAATTGCTCAACGACCCGATTGTGATGTCATAGAGGCCAATGTTAAGTCTATGGGGAAATTTTGAATAGTTTTTATTTAATAGTTCAAAAAGTATAAAAGTTACAAAGTTGAAAAGTCATAGCAACCCGATCCATTAGAATACCTACGTTACAAAATTTGAATGAAGTTTCTAAGTTAAACGGTTGAAGAGAAATTGCGGTTAGAAAAAGTGGTAAGCGGAATAATAATAACTAGAGATGTAATTCCAAGGAAATTACGAGTGCATGAAAATGCAAAAATGGTGAGGACTTTTATTTTGAAACAGTTGTGGGTAGAGGAAACAGTTGAACAGGATATGTACTCTTTAAGAGAGCCAGAAAGCCTGAGACAGAGAGTTGCTGCCAGGTGGCTTTGAACACCTGGCTTAAGATTCTAATTGCTTAACGACTTCATTGTGATGTCATAATCCAATGTTAAGTCTATGGGAGAAAAAATGTTTTTAAAAATTCATATAAAATAAACGATAAAGTTTTCAAAGATGAAATTTACATAGCTGAAGTCACCTAAGTAAGACCTACGCAGCGCAGTTTGAATGAAGTCTCTACGTCGAACGGTTGAAGCTGAATTGAACGCACAAAAAGTGTGGAAGAAGAATAATATCGATAATAAGAATAAACAGTATAACAGTAGAGTGCATTTTCATGCACTCTAACTATAAGAAGCCTAGGAAGAACAGTACAGTGCATTTGCATGCACTGTAATAAGAAGTCTAGGAAGAACAGTACAGTGCATTTTCATGCACTGTAATAAGAAGTAGTAGAAGAAGAAGCCTAGGGATAACAGTACAGTGCATTTTCATGCACTGTAATAAGAAACCTAGGAAGAACAATATAGTGCATTTTCATGCACTATAATAAGAAGACTAGGAAGAACAGTACAGTGCATTTTCATGCACTGTAATAAGAAGACTTGGAATAACAGTACAGTGCATTTTCATGCACTGTAATAAGAAGACTTGGAATAACAGTACAGTGCATTTTCATGCACTGTAATAAGAAGAAGAAGCCTAGGAAGAACAGTACAGTGCATTTTCATGCACTGTAATAATAAGAAGAATAGGAAGAACAGTACAGTGCATTTTCATGCACTGTAATAATAAGAAGAAGCCTAGGAAGAACAGTACAGTGCATTTTCATGCACTGTAATAATAATAATAATAAGAAGAAGACCGAGGAAGAACAGTACAGTGCATTTTCATGCACTGTAATAAATTAAATATAACTATACTGCTTCTCTTGGACTTGGGGGAACTACAGTTGCCAAAAATACCTGAAACTGCATAGTGCACCTTTAACAGAGAAAACAATTCAATTTACAATTAACTTACCAACATGATAGAAGTGGAATATGATTAAATAGCAACTCAGCATCTTCTGAGCAACAATCACAATTTGCACTCTAAAGGACATCAGAGTAGGAAATTCAACCAAGCCATAGTACAATATTAATTCTAAAATGGATAGTTCTGGTCCTAATTTTGAGTAGTGAAATCTCGTTCAAAAACTGCATTTCCAGACCTGCCAACCTTGAACAAATATTTTGAGTAGCACCCTGTGCAGAGAAAATAAAAAATAAAAATGCATGCAGCCAAAACCAGACATAGCCATGCACACGATACATTTTGGATATCTATCTACATTTGATCTAATGTGTGCAAACTGGATCTTTTACAGTAGCTTTATAATGTTGACAATTTGTTTTAAAGCCCAATAATTCTGACCTTTGAAAAACACTGATATGGATAATATTCTGTTGTCCATTTTCTTATATGTGGTCTCTATTCAATCACGTCTGGTGATTACCTCTTTTGAATTATTATTAGCTATTTCATTTGTAAAGAAATACAACTACTCCTCGTGTTATGCCAACATATTTAATTCACCTGAATATAGGCTACACTATAGAGACTCATGGACATCTGCTGTTGTCAGTGTAGTTGATCCCTTAACTCACGGAACCCTAGAGGGGTCAGTGAAAGATTTTTTTGGTATTTATCCAGAAAACATGCAGTCATTTTACTAAAAGTGAGCATGTTTAAATGGGGGCAGCCGTGGTGTACTGGTTAGCGCATCGGGCTTGTAACCGGAGGGTTGTCGGTTCGATCCCCGACCAGTCCACCACGGCTGAAGTGCCCTTGAGCAAGGCACCTAACCCCTCACTGCTCCCCGAGCGCCGCTGGTTGGGCAGGCAGCTCACTGCTCTGGGTTGTGTGATTCACCTCACTGTGTGTTCACTGTGTGCTGTGTGTTCACTAATTCGGTTAAATTGGGTTAAATGCAGAGAACTGAATTTCCCTCACGGGATCAAAAAAGTATATATTCTATTCTATTCTATTCTAAATCGTGTGCACATTTGCCTAAATAGAGCACCCATTTTACTAAATTGTGCACTCATTCACTTATGCACTTCGATCTACTGCCCTTTATTCTATTCGTACTGTTTTGTTTTAAAAATTATTTTCCGTTTTATTTGTTAGAGTGTTGTACTTTGAGGGCAAAGTTAAGTGGAGTCAAATTCCTTGTTACCTCCGCCAAGGAGGTTATGTTTTCATCAGGGACCGGCGTCTGTCTGTCTGTCTGTTTGTTTGTTAGCAAGATAACTCAAAAAGTAATGGATGGATTTCGATGAAATTTCGGTTCCGACTTCCGGTATGAGGTGTGTGGAGTAGACACACAGGCAGCTCGCTCCCACGACTTAACTTTTAAATTGCATTTAAAAACTCTCAAAATCAAGTGTTTTTGTTTTCAATAGTATAGCGTAACTTTCCTGACCACTTCTAACATCATAATGTCTAAAGCGAAGGGCAAGCAGGATAAAGACGGTCTTTCTTCGTCGTCTGCTAACGTTACACTAGCAGAACTTAGCTCTTTACTGGAAGAGCTAAGGAAAACGATATCTGCCGACTTTAAGTCATCTTTCGAGGCATTGACAAAGACTCTGGACGGCTTGCACTCGTCTATAACAAGCCATGGGGAGCGGATCAGTTCTTTGGAAGACAATTCTAATGAGGTGGAGGACCGTCTGCAACAAATAGAAAATGCATGTGTAATGGGTTGAGAAAATGTCCTATTATATTTATTATCACAGTTACCCCCTCCTATTTGTTTTATTCTATTACATTTAAGTGTTCCATTTATTCCACTTCATGCTGCTAGATGGCGCTGTTGCACTGTTTCACCGTAGTGGGTTACCTTAGAGACGGTAGCTCGAGCGCTCAGAAATAAACGTCCAGCGCTTGGGAAAGAATAACTTTGTTCTCCACATTTCTTTCTAACCCACAGTGCTATCCAGCCTGTGGGCTTATACCTGCCCAGATTCCCCTAGGTCTGAGGCCGGTAATAATTGGGGGCTTCGTCCGGGAGAAAGCTTCGGAAAGTGAGCTGAGCAGTCACTGCGACGGTGAGACCAGGTGTCCAAGCTTCAGGGAAGGCTGCTGTGTTGAGCGTCATCCAGAGAGCAACAGTCACCGGTGAGACGTCACGATGACTACAGTAACCCCACGCCGAATGTTAATCTTCCAGATCATCAAACAGCTCCCATCGCTGAGTAACAGTCAATTGCAGTTGGTTGCCAGGTCAATTGAAGATGTCAGCGAAAGCACTGAGGGCCTCAGTGAGCCAGAGCTGTATGTTGAAGGCGGTGGAAGATGAAGGCATGGCTCAACTCCTCTCCCTCCAGGACCTGCTGCAGGAACTGACATCGACAGACCCCGGGTCTGGTGAGGTTGGTGTTTCCACCGTTCACATGGACGGCATACTGACGCCTACACACCAACTCTTACCTCCCTCCACAAGGGACATCCACACACATTCATCAGTGGACATTCACACCCACCCATCGTCCACGGACCTTCACACACACCCGTTGTCCACGGACACTCACACACGTTTGTCATCAGTGGACATGCACACACACACGTCACTCATGGACAGAGACATACATGCACCTGTTACTACATGGAGACCAGCCCAGCGGAGCGCCACTGGCACCCTCCATGGTAGGACAAGCCTATCCTCAACTGCCACAGACCAGGTAGTAAGACTGTCTGATGTTACTGCACTGCTTCCACGTAGAGCGTGTAAAATACATGGTGGTCAAGTATCTGACATTTCCTTTAATGGTCTTTCTAAGCAGATGGACGCTGCTTTACAAGAAGGGTTTAACGAGGCTTAAATTATTAGGGCTGTCCTTAAGATAACTAGGCCAGGTACATTCAGGGAAATGCTCACTAACCATGATGATTTAAGGCGAGACACGGCAGTTGAAAACATTGTTTTTGTGACCTCCGGTCAATTTCGAGATTTTGTGCTAGTTTGCTACCTTAGCATGTATTCTACCACCCTACTACAACAACAAAGTCCGATTTGCACATTTAGGTGTTTATTTCACGAACTTTTGTGTGCTCGCGCCTATGTATTTCTCCACATTTTCTCAAAAGTTCCCATTCTAAAATGTCATGTACTCCCGCGAACGTGATCCAAATCATATCGTGTCTCACACCGTTGGAAAGCCCTGCTCCTCCTGCATAACGCCATGCAATCCAAATATGGACATTTCCTTTGTATTGGCAACCAATCGCGAAAGTTCAAAGACGAGTCTAAGCTGAGAACGAATCTCATTGGCTGTGTTTTAAGGCTGTTTTCTCAAAACTAGTTATTTGCGGTTTTGAGTCATTTTCCGGTAGATACTTCTCAGCCTCTGTAGCACCTATCTACACCAAACTTTCCAGTTATACACTTAACAGTATTCTGAAGACATTTACAGAGGGATTTGTTAATACATCATTCCTGGCCTGATTTATGTGACATGTTAATCAAAAAAGCATGGCAAAAATCGTTTTTTTAAGGCTATGGACAGTATATTTGGATTTCCTAGGCAATGAAAGCAGATATCCTGAAATCCTTCTGTAATTTTATTGTAATCTTGTTTGTAAACAACATGAAAGAATAATTTTGCACCTGGCTTTATCATATGCTCAGATCTATCTACCGGAAATATATGCAAAATCATGCATATTTAATGAGATAATGCCTCATTTGCATAATTAAACATACACATTTCAAAAACTTGTAATACATTTTTATGTAATCAACTGAGGAAGTTTCAACTGAGGAAGTTTCATGGTGATACCTATTATTTAAAAATGTTACCCTATTCAACTGTAGTGTCTCGCCTTAACATTGAGTGGGTTAAAAAGGTTCCTCCGTTCTCACATCAGGGATAAAAGTGTAACCGAGCTCTTTGAAGAGCTCAGCAATGCTAGACAATATGACAAGGAGGGTCCACAGCAGTTTCTGTACAGGCTCATGGGGTTGGAACAGAGAGTTATTTTTTAGTCACAGCAACCTGGTGTAGAGTTTAGTTATGACAAAAGGCTTGTACAGGGTACTTTTTTACACTCACTCTACCAAGGTCTAATGAGAGAAACACTTATGTTAGACATGCCATCAAATCTTTTCTTTCTGACATGCAGGTTAGCGATGACTTTCTGTTAGGACAGATGACCAAGTCCATGACTGAGGAAGAGGGGAGGTTAAAACGCCTGGGTGCTCTCTTTTAATCTCTTTTACAAGGGAGCCCTGGGGCAACAAGTAAACAAGTTACACAGAAACATTGATGACAAGATAAACTAACCTAGAAAGAGGACATGAAGACTAGACAGGTCAACAACAAACAGCAACTAAAGCCAATGACACAACATGCAACACATGATGCTGTAGCTAAGTCTAGACATGTGACTGTAAACATTGCCCAATATGACCATGATGGACAGACTGACAAGACAAAACCGAGTCAAGTTGATGCTGAGTTACAGGCTAACCGTGAAGCTATCAGAGAGCTGACTGCCCACGTGTCCTCACTGACTAGTAACATGACACTCGTTGACAGGTCTGCGGAACGTGTACAGTCTGGCCGCCCTAGCACATCTGGTAGTCGTCCGCAGTCACTGTCAGCTAACAAAAAGGGTAGATGCCACGACTGCGTAGCAAGTGGAACCATGAGCTGTCCCCATTGTTTTGTCTGTGGCCAGGCAGGACACAGAGCTATTGGCTGTTTGCAGAGGAAGTCGTCGGGAAACGGGAAGAGGTCGCTGGAGCAGGGCAGCCAGTGACTGTGAACAGCATTCAGCCCACTGTTAAGTTTAAGCCACTGTTGGGGCTCCAGAAAGGAAACATTGTGTGTCTTTCTGCAGTTATGATTTTTAATTCGCATGAGTAATATTTTCAATTAAAATGCTTGTATGTTTTAGTTTGACATGGTATACATTGCACACATCCAGTTTACTGTCGGGTAAAATATCTGGGACGGGGTCTCCAGGCCTGTAGATGGCACCCTGGGAGGAGGGATGGGAATGGGGGGACAGGTGCTATATAGCTGGCAGAGAAGAAGGAATGTTGAATGCCAGTGTGCAACACCTGAACCTTGCCTTGTCCGTTCTCTCTGTGTTTTAAGGTATGTTTCATTTTAATCTTACTGTTGCCATCTAAGATTGCTTGGTAGAAATTACTGGTTAATGTGTTGAATGTTCAATGTTGAATGCGTTGAGTGATTCTTATTACAATTAAATGAATGTTAATGCAAGCAAATGTTTGGTGCCACCATTAACCATGTGGCCATTGCCTTTTTAGTGAGGTTACAAAGGGATGAATTGGTTGTTGAATGTTTATTCTTAAATACATATTCTGATCAAGGATGTTAATGATGTAATGTGTGTGATTATATTTAGTGACAAATGGATGAATTGGTTGCTGGATGCTTATTCTCAATTGCATATATGTATTCTTACCAGAGATGTTAATGGTTTAATGTGTATGATGCTATTTAGTGTTTAGTGTGTCTGAACAGTGGTTGATATCCTGCAATAGTAAAAGTATTTATGCTGAACGCATTTTTTAAACTAATAAATGGAATGCCAGTGTGCAACACCTGAACCTTGCCTTGTCCGTTCTCTCTGTGTTTTAAGGGAACGTGGTTGTGCCGTGCCCCAAGCTCCCCTAGACTTGGAGGCCGGTAATATTTGGGGGCTCGATCCGGAACAGTGCCTGTGGACTGGAACACTCTTGCCTGAGAGGGCGACCATCTTGAGAAGGTCATCCAATTCAACAGGAAGGTGTGATCTACAGAAAATGGCATCATCAGAACCACGTCAAGTGCTTCAGTGGGACATCCACAGAAAGCTCCCTCTGTTAAGTGCTTCTCAGTTGTATCACTTAGCAGAAATCTTGGAGGAAGAGGGTGATCCATCACAACTGTCTGAAATGTCTGAACCTCAGCTCTACTATTTTATCTCTGATTACCTGAAAAGTGAGAAGCTGTCGAGTCTGGAAGATGCAGGTATGTCCCACCTGCTTTCGTTCCAGGATAAAGTCAATGAACTGATTGCCAGCACAGAGCCACCTGTGCCACATGAACTCTTAGGTAGAGCTTCTGGAAAGACTTCACCAACACCAGAGATTTCAGGAAACATTACATCAGCCCAGGTGGACAATGCGGTACATGCCACTCTAACTGCACCACGTACAGACTTTGGGGTTGGTGGGGAGTTTAACAGATTAAATACCCAGTCCAACGTGCCAGATCAATGGTTGAAAGTTACTGATGTTGCAGCTTTTTTACCTCGCAGGGAATTTAAAATTCAGGGGGGGCAAATATCTGACACAGGCTCTGAAATTTCATATGTTCACATTTGTAAGCAGATTGATGAAGGTATTTGTGATGGTTTTACTGAGTCTGAGATTATGAGAGCTGTGATGAAAGTGACAAAGGGGGGGACATTTAAAGATTTACTCACCAATAAGGATGATATGACAATAACTGAGTTAAAAAGGTTCCTGAGGTCTCATATTAGGGATAAAAGTTGTTCTGAGTTGTTTCAAGAATTGAGTAATGCAAAGCAACAGGACAAAGAAACACCACAACAGTTCCTTTATCGAATAATGGCTTTAAGACAACGAGTGTTATTGGCGTCACAACAACATGATGCTGAATTTCATTACGACAGGAGGTTAGTGCAAGGGATTTTTCTTCATACACTCTACCAGGGATTAGCTGACAGATGTAGTAACATCCGGCAAGATTTAAAACTCTTTGTATCTGACCCCCAAGTAACTGATTATGTTATTTTAGAACAATTAACCAAGTCAGCCTGTATTGAAGCAGAAAGGGCAAAACGATTCTCTGCTGTTACAAAATCCAGGCCAGTTACAGTAAATTCTACTCAACAGCCAGAAGGTGAACAGAGTAAGCTGCCAAACTCACAAGCATTAATGGACAGTGAAATACAAGCTAATCGCACAGCTATTATGCAGTTGACAGCTCAAGTATCAGCTCTAACTAAAAACATGGAGATGGTGTCTAATCCAGGAACATCAGAACCCCTATCAACAGGCACCCAATCTCAGTGGAAGTTCACAAAAGGGAAATGCAGGGAGTGTACTCGACAAAAACTGGACAAGTGCTTCCACTGTTTTCGCTGTGGTGAAGGTGGACATCGAGCAGTAGGCTGCCTAAACAGAACAAAGTCGGGAAACGGGGGGAGGTCACAGGAGCGGGACAACCAGTGACCAACAGCCTGCAGTCCCCCTTGTACATCCAATCAGCTAATACTGTAACTCCAAGTCTCACTGATGCCAAAATGAATCCACCCAATGTGAAAACAGCTCAATTGATTGGGGGCAAATGCCTCGTTTCATGTGTAGTTAATGGGGTCGAGGCCCAGATGCTATTAGACACAGGGGCACAAGTCAGTGTGATGGGGAAAGATTGGGTCAAAAGGAATCTACCTGGAGTAGATATTCAGCCGCTCCACCGTCTAGTTACTGAACCTTTGTATGTGATTGCAGCTAATGGCTCGACTGTCCCATTTGAGGGATGGATTGACGTGCATCTGGACATTTTAAGCGCGAGGCAAGGACGGATGTCCATTCAAGTTCCATTTTTAGTCTCCCAAAGTTGCTTGGACAATCCCCTGCTGGGCGTGAATGTCATCACGGAGTTGATTCGGGAAAATTGTGAAACAACTGGCAGCGTTAACCTTAGTGTTCTTCTCAGTGAGGCCTTGAACATCAACCCACATACTGCTCAAACCATCGTCTCAGCAGCCCAATGCCAGATTGGAGAAGAAGTATTCCCCAATTGTGTTGTGAAAGTGGGTAAGAAAGGCCTTGTGATCCCTGCTAGGAAAATGGTTGAGGTTAAGTGTAGGATTAGGGGGTGGCCAGAGGGGGGAGCTATGTCGTTTGAACCTGCCATAGAAAGCCATTGGCCTGACGAGTTGGAGCTTTTTCCAGCTATCATTGATGTTCCTGTCGGGTTTTCGAAACTAGTGAGAATTCCAATTCAGAATTATTCCCAGCATGATGTTTTCTTACCACCAAAGACTATTCTTGGTCAAATCGAGGTGACCGTTTCCATCTTGCCAGTGTCCTGCTTACAGCAGAATCCCCCTGTCACATTTGAGGCCCAGTCAGCTTCAACCTATAGCAATGCACCAGCCAGAGATAAGTGGCATCCCCCTGTTGACCTATCCCATCTTCCAGAGGAGACACAAATACTAGTCAAGGAGGTCCTGTATGAAGAGTCTGATGTGTTCTCTAGAGGTGAAGGCGATATAGGTTGCATACCATCTTTGAATCTTAAAATCCACCTTAAAGATGATATCCCTGTTCAGAAATGCTATAACTCAATTCCAAAACCCCTATATAAGGAAGTCAAAGAATATGTACAGGGTCTTCTGGAACGTGGTTGGGTTAGGAAATCAACATCCCCATATTCATCCCCTGTGGTCTGTGTAAGAAAAAAAGATTCCACCTTGCGCCTCTGTGTAGATTACAGAGAGCTCAATCGTAAGACCATCCCTGATAGGCATCCATTGCCTCGTATTCAGGATCTTCTTGACAGCCTCGGGGGGCACTCGTGGTTTTCAATCTTGGACCAAGGCAGCGCATATCATCAAGGCTTTATTGATAAAGAATCTCGCCATGCTACAGCTTTCAGCACCCCCTGGGGACTATATGAGTGGATCCGTCTTCCTTTCGGGTTATCTAACGCCCCCGGCTGTTTTCAGAGGTGTATGGAAGGTGTACTGGAAGGGTTGCGTGATGAATGTTGCGCCCCCTACCTTGACGATGTTCTTTGCTATTCAAAGACATTTACAGACCACATTTCAGACTTGAGGCGAGTGCTGGCTAAGATGAGAGAGAGCGGTATAAAATTGAGACCAAACAAGTGTGAACTGTTTAAGCAACAAGTACGGTACGTAGGGCGCCTCGTCTCTAGTGAAGGAGTGAAGATGGACCCCAAGGATGTGGAGGCCGTTCTATTGCTCAAAGAGAGACGGCCAGCGAACGTTGGTGAAGTGCGGGCCCTGCTGGGTTTCCTTGGCTATTACCGCTCCTTTATTCAAGATTTTGCCAGATTAGCGAAACCCTTATTTGAACTCCTGCAAAGTCACGGCGAAGGGGTTGCGAAAACATCTGCATCTAAGAGAGTTAAGGGGAAGCCTAGTCGACAGATGTCCTCCAAAGCACCAATTGATTGGACAAAAAAGCATAGTGATACTGTTGCAAAATTGGTAGATATGTTAACTAATCCTCCTATCTTGGCTTTCCCTGACTTTACCCTGCCCTTTGTCTTGCATGTTGATGCTTCTAATTCTGGGTTGGGAGCAGTTTTGTATCAGCACCAACAGGATAAACTCCGTGTGATTGGCTATGGCTCGAGGACACTTACACCAGCAGAGAAAAACTATCATCTTCACTCGGGGAAGCTGGAATTTTTAGCTTTAAAATGGGCTGTTTGTGATAAGTTTAGGGATTACCTATATTATGCACCTTCATTTACCATCTTTACAGATAATAATCCTCTAACTTATGTTCTCAGTACAGCTAGGCTGAATGCAGCTGGGCATCGTTGGGTAGGGGAACTGGCAGATTTCAATTTTGACATTAAATATCGCCCAGGAAAGATAAATATAGACGCGGACACTTTATCTCGATTCCCTATCCCCTTTAGTGATATCACAGAATACACAGAAACCCTGCCACATGACATCATCTCAGCTGTATGGCAAGGGAACAAGGCTGCTGAGGAAGAAGAGGTGCCATGGGTAGCAGTTTTGCAACTCTCCAGTGCTACTGACAGTCCGACTCTAGATGTTCCAGTAATTCCACCTCAAGACATAAAAAGGGCACAGCAAGAGGACCCCGCAATCAAAGAGATATTGAGGTTGAAAAACAGAGTAGAGAGTCCAAGTGCGATAGACAGGAAGACCCTGTCGCGAGATGCCAGAAAACTGATGCATGAATGGAATCGCTTGTGTCTTGATGGTGGAGTGTTGTATCGACAAGCAGGGTCCCGTCGTCAGCTTGTTTTACCCAGTCAGTTTAAACCAGTTGTCCTGAAATTTCTACATGATGATCTGGGCCACGTGGGGGCCGATAAAGTGATCCAGTTAGTCAGGGAAAGGTTTTACTGGCCATACATGCAGCAGGAAGTAGAGGACTATGTCATTCGAAAATGTGCATGTATTATTCAGAAACGCCCCGCTGTCCCAGATAAGGCACCCATGGGTTCCATTTCATCCGCAGCACCTTTTGAACTTGTGGCAGTAGATTATCTTCATTTAGAACCAAGTCGTGGGGGATATGAATATATCCTTGTCCTGATGGACCATTTCACTCGATTTGCTCAGGCATACCCCACCAAAGATAAGTCTGGAAAAACTGCTGCAGAGAAAATATTTAATGATTTCATTCCTCGGTTTGGATTCCCACAGAGATTGCATCATGATCAAGGCCGAGAGTTTGAGAATAAACTATTTCACAGATTACAACAACTTTCTGGTATCTCACACTCCCGAACCACCCCTTACCACCCTCAGGGGAACCCTGTAGAGAGACTAAATCGCACACTACTTCAGATGCTTCGTTCTTTGGCAGAAGAGAAAAAGGCACAATGGAAAGACCACCTCCCGCACATGATACATGCGTACAATTGCACTAAGCATGAGGGAACTGGATACTCTCCTTATTTCCTTGTCTTTGGCAGGCCACCACGGTTGCCAGTTGATTTACTTTTCAACCTCAACATCGCAAATGATGGGGAATCTAGAGATCAGTTTGTGCAGAAATGGGCCACAAGGATGCAAGAGGCATACAAGATTGCGGCAGAAAATAGTCAGAAGTCTTCTGCTAAAGGGAAACGATACTATGACCGAGGGGTGAAAGGGCCTCCACTTCAACCTGGTGATAGGGTCCTTGTAAGGAACCTGTCAGAGAGGAATGGCCCTGGTAAGCTCCGTAGCTATTGGGAAAAGAGTGTGCATCAAGTTTTGAGTAGGGTGGGAGATTTAGCCAGTCCAGTGTACAAGGTCCAAGCAGAGAACGGGGAGAAAACTATACGTACATTGCATAGGAACTTACTCTTGCCGGTGAACAGCTTGCCTCTGGAGGAAGAACTGCGTGATCAATCCGGGGGGAGAAAAAAATCTGAAAGGGGAAAATCAAAAGGTGACCTGATGGATGAGGAGGTGGACGAGGCAGATTCCGAAGATTTTGATGAGGGGATTACATATAATTTGCGGTCCCGACCGGCCAGGCACGGGGATCTACCTCTAGACTTACCCCTGACGATCCAACAAAGACCTCCATCTAACTTGAGTGCAGCTGCCAGAGAGTTTAGACTTGAAGGGGAAGGACCAGAGCTGCCAGCAGAAAACATGACAGTGGATCCCGTCATTGATGAGGGCCAACTAATAGAACACCCAGATGTCCCTGAAGTGGAAGATCCAGTTGATCCTGGAGACGATCATGGAGACGACCCTCAGGACCCTGGAGAAGTCCCATTTCAGGGAGACGATCCTGGAGATGACCCTCAAGACCCTGGAGAAGTCCCATTTCAGGGAGATGATCCTGGAGACGACCCTTCGGACCCAGGGGAAGTCCCATTACAGGAGGTAGAGGTACCTGGGGTGAGAAGATCTTCACGTATTCCAAAACCTAGAGAGATGTTGACCTATACTCATTCTGGACAGCCCACTTACCAACATCTAAGGCCTGAGGTCAATTCAATTGTTTATAACCCTAGTTACCTAATACAGAATGAGATACTGCCATACCCAGTGCTTCCTGCAGTAGTTTACTATCCAAGACCAGTACTTTGGGGTTATTAACTCCTTCCTAATAATACACTGGATGCCAGGAGGCATCTCTTAAAGTAGGGGAGAGTGTTGGGGCTCCAGAAAGGAAACATTGTGTGTCTTTCTGCAGTTATGATTTTTAATTCGCATGAGTAATATTTTCAATTAAAATGCTTGTATGTTTTAGTTTGACATGGTATACATTGCACACATCCAGTTTACTGTCGGGTAAAATATCTGGGACGGGGTCTCCAGGCCTGTAGATGGCACCCTGGGAGGAGGGATGGGAATGGGGGGACAGGTGCTATATAGCTGGCAGAGAAGAAGGAATGTTGAATGCCAGTGTGCAACACCTGAACCTTGCCTTGTCCGTTCTCTCTGTGTTTTAAGGTATGTTTCATTTTAATCTTACTGTTGCCATCTAAGATTGCTTGGTAGAAATTACTGGTTAATGTGTTGAATGTTCAATGTTGAATGCGTTGAGTGATTCTTATTACAATTAAATGAATGTTAATGCAAGCAAATGTTTGGTGCCACCATTAACCATGTGGCCATTGCCTTTTTAGTGAGGTTACAAAGGGATGAATTGGTTGTTGAATGTTTATTCTTAAATACATATTCTGATCAAGGATGTTAATGATGTAATGTGTGTGATTATATTTAGTGACAAATGGATGAATTGGTTGCTGGATGCTTATTCTCAATTGCATATATGTATTCTTACCAGAGATGTTAATGGTTTAATGTGTATGATGCTATTTAGTGTTTAGTGTGTCTGAACAGTGGTTGATATCCTGCAATAGTAAAAGTATTTATGCTGAACGCATTTTTTAAACTAATAAATGGAATGCCAGTGTGCAACACCTGAACCTTGCCTTGTCCGTTCTCTCTGTGTTTTAAGGGAACGTGGTTGTGCCGTGCCCCAAGCTCCCCTAGACTTGGAGGCCGGTAATACCACCACCCATCTTATGTCAAGCAGATTCAAACAAGCACATTGCCCAGCTCATAGGGAAACGTTGTACGGCCTCTTGCAACATCAATGGTGTGCCAATTGAAATGCTTTTAGACTCAGGAGCTCAGGTAACAATGGTCAGCAAAACCTGAGTAAACAGAGCATCACCCCATGTCAAAATCCAACCACTTCAGTCCCTCTTTGCCAATCAGCCTTTTGAAATATCAGCAGCAAATGGTACCCAAGTTCCCCTTGAGGGATGGGCAGAGGTCGACCTGCAGATTTGTAGTGAGCGCCATGGATCTGTGACAATTACAGTGCCCCTCCTGGTCAGTCAAAATTGCCACTGTCCCCTGTTAGGTAGTAACGTCATTGCTGAGATCATCAAGGAGCATAACAATACTGTGAACGTGACTGCTATCCTGACTGACGCTTTAAGTGTCCCTGAGAATGCAGTTGAGGCTTTGGTCTCTGCCCTTCAGGTAATAACCACTGACAAGACAGCCCTGTGTACTGTACACACAGGAAAGAAAGGTGTCACTATCCCTGCTGGTAGAATCTACGAAGTCAGGTGCCGGGTTAGGGGGTTGTCAGGGACCCGTACCATGCTGTTCCAGCCTCTTATAGAAAACACCTGCCCTGAGGGTCTAGAACTGTTTTCTGCGTTAGTTGACATTCCTGGTGGATCCTCAAAATGCATTAAAATTCCCATCCAAAATGCAACCCGACATGCCATGCCATTTATTTGACCCAAAGAATCACCCTCGGCACTCTTGAGGAAATGGCTGAAGTGGAACCTGTCTCGAGTCTTGAGCACATGCCACATGATGTCCAAACCTTTTCAGCTCAGTTACGAACAGATCTATCGACTAAAGGCTGGCTTACATTGCACGATTTTGGTCTGTTTTAACAGTCGCCGACTACGTTTCCAAAATCGGGTGGAAATCTTGCCAGTTGTACTAGAATCTCGGCGCGCTCCCGTCATCTAAATCGTTTAGTGTAAGGTGCCAATCTTAGCGGTTTTAAGTCCGTCGGAGTCAGTCTTTTTCTAGTTTTGCCGTTACGACAATATCAAACATGTTTGATATTATCGTAAGTCTTTTCAGTCGTGGCTCATGCAAATAGTGACGTGAACATTAAAAACCAATAGTGACCTCGGTCGACGAACACGAAAACGGAAGGGGCAAAATAGGCGACAGCTGTAGCCTGTATGATTATTTGTTATTTCATTTCTTATAATTTATTAGTCGGCTATTCTACGTGACAGAACAACTCTATATCTGTTAGTGATGTCCCACTATCAAACAATGCTGCAGAAACGCGAAAAAAATTACTTTGATATGAGTAGCCTATCATGTGAGTTCCTGTTGATGATGACGTATAGCCTAGTACACGATGGAAATAATTTGAAGGAATCTAGCAGCAGTCTTGTAAATAGTGACCACAGTCTTTGCAAAATCCTAATCTGAGACTGGCCTGTGACTAGTCTGTGACTAAAAACTCAATGAATTGTCTTTAGATGTGAGAGGGTCTGAGACTGTAGTCTTCCAAAAATCTTTTCCAAATCTTTGCAAAGTCTGGCAATGTAAGGTAGGCTTTACCTGACAAAAACACAAGACAAACAGACTAGGTCTAAAGCTGAAAACAAGTGGCACCCTCCCGTTGACGTATCACATCTAGCTGAGGATGAACAGAAATTAGTCAGAGAGATGTTGTTTGAGCAGTCTGATGTGTTTGCCCAATGACGATGCTGACATTGGTTGCATTCCTGACCTCCAGCTTAGAATCAACCTGACAGATGAAACTAGAGATGCACCGATCGATCGGCTGGTGACCGGAATCGGCCGATTTTCACGTGATCGGCCATGAACGGCGACCGGCCGGTCAGTCTGAGACATGCCAATTTTATGCCGCCGGTCAAATGCACTCGCATGTATTTGTAACGACATCACACTGAGTTTGCAAAGTTTGATGAGGCTAGCAAAGGCCAACAGTCAGGGCTGGATAAAGCGCTAATACTGAGTTTTTCTATGCAGCGAACGCTGCTTTGCCATATTGCGTGGAATTTACTAAGCTGTCACTTCAGGATACAGCACTCATCAAAGCCCGTCCTTGCCGCTAATTGCGTGCCCACAGCTGAACCACAAGCGCTATCAATATGCAGCGACATAGCCATACTCCAGGCGAGACACGGCAGGAATAAACATAGTTTTGCTTCGGTTTGCCAACTTATCATGTATTCTTTCACACTACTACAACAACTAAGTCCAATTTACACATTTAGAGGTTTATTTCATTACCTTTTGTCTGATCACACCTGTATATTTCTTCTAAATTCGCCAAAAGTTAGCATTCTAACGTGTCATAAACTACCGCGACCGTGATACAAAACATATCATGTGTGGTGTCGTTGGAAAGCTGTGTTTCTCCTGCATGACGTTATGCCATCCAAATATGGACACTTCCTTAGTATCCACAAGCAATCGCGAAAGTTCAAAGAAGAGTGTGGACTGAGAATGTATGTCATTTGTTGTGTTTCAAGGCTTCTCAAAATTATTTTTTTTTGTTGTCATTTTCCAACATCTCAGTCTATGTAGCACATGTACACCAAACTTTCCAGTTATCAGTATTCTGAAGATATTTACAGTTGGATATTGGATGTGAGAAAAAAAAATAGTGTTCCTACAGTGCATTTCTATTAGTAGGCTATGTGTGAAATTAATGTCCCACACTGGGAATACTGCAGCTGAAGAAGACTTGAAGAAGAATCTGTCTATTCACATTTTTCTACCAGCCATTTATAAGTTGATTACATTTCTATATTAACATGTTGTATTAAAGAAAATATAGGCTAGAAAATAACTCTTTGTTTGTACTGTAAAGTGGTTAGAAGAAATTAAATCGAAATCGGCTAAAATCGGTATCGGCAGGTCAAATTCTATGAAAAATAGGAAATCGGAATCGGCCAAAAAATTGCAATCGGTGCATCTCTAGATGAAACACCAGTCCAAAAGTCTTACAATTCCATCCCAAAGCCCTTGTATCAAGAGGTAAAAGACTATGTTCAGAACTTGCTTGACCGTGGTTGGATCAGAAAATCCATACTCTTCTCCTGTGGTCTGTGTGAGAAAAAAGGACATGAGCCTACGTCTCTGTGTTGACTTCCGGGGGCTGAACAGTAAAACCATCCCTGACCGCCACCCACTTCCACGCATCCAAGACCTGCTTGACAATTTAGGTGGCAACTCATGGTTTTCCATACTCGACCACGGCAGTGCTTATCACCAAGGCTTTGTTGAAGAGAGCTGCCGGCATCTGACAGCTTTTAGCACTCCGTGGAGGTTTTACGAGTGGGTACGCCTCCCATTTGGCCTCACCAGCGCTCCAGCAGCCTTCCAACGCTGCATGGAGGGCGTGCTGGCCGGTTTAAGAGATGAATGCTGTTCGCCTTACCTGGATGATGTGCTCTGCTTTTCCAAGACTTTCCAGGGCCATGTTGAGGACTTAAGACAAGTTCGGTTTGTATTCTGGAGCCACAGCCCGCAGCTCACTGTGTAGCTCTGACTGAGGTATCGAATCCAAGCTGCACAAACTAACCCCGGCAAAAACATAACCTCCTTGGCGGAGGTAATAAGACATGTATACATAGAATGACTATTATTGATTATATCACTGCTTGCTTGGTTGAATTTCCTGTAGAGCTCGAAATGAACTACAAATTAGTGATCTGACAGAGGCTCAGAGCATAGCAACATTAGCCTATAACATATGACTGAGCGTGTTATAGCTTTCTCTCTGCTGTATTGTGTATTCTCTTATAAAACTTTGCCAGGTACATGTAGTAACCATTTCAGAAAAGCAATTAACCCTGCAATGCTGTAGGTTCCAGTGATGTTTAGAACAGCTAAACAGCTTGGGGCAGTAAAATAAACCTCTGTGGATTCAATTCAATTTAATTGCGCCCACCTGCTCGAAGACATCATGTCCTTTATGAGTGTGAAGTAAGCAGCGTGAGCAGACTGCTGATTGGTTGGTCCTGCAGTAGAACTTCAGCTTTTTGTTGTGCTCCTCACAACGACCCTGATGCTGGAGGTCCTGATGCTGGAGGTCCTGATGCTGGAGGTCCAGCAGCAGGTGTCTCTCCAGATCTGGATCAGTGTAGTGCGGTCTGACACAGGTCATGCAGTAGGAATCAGTGCAGGTCAGACAGGTCTTCACAGCTGGGTTTTGGCAGGCGTCACATTGCACTCCAGATGACACACTGCAAGGAAAGACACATGAATGCATGCCTCCATGCAGCCATAATCAAAAGGTCAAAATACCAGACCAGACATTACCAGGGGCCTCATGTACAAAGACTTGCGTGGAATTCCCACTAAAACATTGCGTGCGCGAAAATCTGGAAAGAAGCGTACGCACAAAAAAATTCAGATGTATGAAACCATGCGTACGCAGCAATCCACGCAGCTTTCCTTTGTACATCCCAAATAACGTGAAATTAAGCGCACATGCACGAGCATTATACTCCACCCTCTCTCCTCCCTCAATCCCACTCATTTTAATATGCTAACTAGAAGGCCACTCGAAAACTCAGACCTCCGCGAAGGCAAAATGGCTTATCCCACAATATCAATAAGAGTTAAAACTCATTTGAGGATCCATCCGTTCTCGAACCTGCTACAAAATGAAATAATCCAATCAAAAAAGTTTTAAAAGTTTATTACCAGTGATTGCGAGGTAGAAGTGCTCTTATCAGACAAAATGGTAAAGATACAGTAGCCTACGGCTTTATCATCTGTAATTAATAACAAAACAAAAAAAAAAAACGTATAGTGGCAGAGCGTGGCAGTGGCTACAAGGGTCAGAGACCGTGGCAGATTTGGCCAGTCTGCAAGTGACAAGGTTCACATAACGCGGTTTGGTGGGCATTTCAAACATTACAAAATAACTGCATTAATTAAAAGGTCATTAAATCACTGGTGTCCGAGTAAGAACACGCATCGCACACCCATAGAAATTTATCCAGACTTTTAGGCCAGTCAATCTAGCGTTTGACCCATAACTAATGGCAAAAGTAATCATTCCAAGTTTTTTGTGATCCCTAGGTATGTCTAATTAACATATTAAAAATCTACCAATTTATATTTAGTGGAACATAGTTTTTTTCAAGGTCAAAGGAAGCAATTTCCAATGCATTTTGCCATTGGGATTTACTACAGGTGAAATGGGTAAAATTTTAAACTATAGATATCAACTTGAAACTTTCACAGTTGTTTACTCACATTAAGGCAAAGATTTTTTGTATTGCAAGTTTTCTGAAATGTGATGTTTAGATATGCAAATGAGACCAGTTTTACTTAAATATGTAATAATTTGCATATATTTCTAGAACACTTAATCTGAACAATAGTCAGCTTCAGAATAATTGCTGCATTTTGCTTATATATTGGAAACCAAAAGCCAAAATACAATGGGAATATTAGATATCACTTCATATCACCTCAGAAATGAGGATATCAAGTCAAGTCAAAATCAATGTGTTTCAATGGAAGTACAGTACATTATAGAACAAATGATGGTCAATGATATGGTATGATGGAAGTATCTCAAGTCAATTGATATGTTGTCTAAAGCTCCTTATGTGACTTGGCATGCATTGAGATACTTCCATCATACCATATCATTGACAATCATTTGTTCTATAATGTACTTCCATTGAAACGCATTGATTTTGACTTGACTTGATTTCCTCATTTTTGAGGTGATATGAAGTGATATCTAATATTCCCTTTGCATAGGCTTTTGGTATCCAATATATAAGCAAAATGCAGCAATCATTTTGAAGCTGACTGTACCTATTGTTCCGATTTAGTTTTCTTTTAGATTTAGTTTTCAATACAAAAAATCTTTGCCTTAATGTGAGTAAACAACTGTGAAAGTTTCAAGTTGATATCTATAGTTTAAAATTTTGGCAGATGCTATTTGCACCCAGGGTGCAAATTATGAACATTACTATTTACACCCGGGGTGTCTATAATGGCAGATGCTATTTGCACCCGGTATTTGTAAATAGCGATCACTGTTACACTGTTATTCATGCATAGGGCAAATAGCCATTGTTGCTATTTACACCCAGGTGTCCATAGTCAATAATACTATTTACACCCAGGTGTCCATAGTCAAAAATGTTAGGTCCATTTCTTTTGTTGTTACGTCACAGGGTGTAAATAGCTCAGCTATGTGGCCAAGGCTATTTGCACCAGGGGTGCAAATAGACACTCCGATATTTACACCCGGGTGCAAATAATCAACAATACTATTTACACCCGGGTGCAAATAATCAACAATACTATTTACACCCGGGTGCAAATAATCAACATTACTGTTTACACCCGGGTGTGTCTAATCAACAATGCTATTTAGGCTACACCCGATGTCTAACATCCATGTACACTGTCAATAGGCCTGTAGGCTATTTACCAGCTCTACAGTTTTTAGCTGTTTCACCATGTCTGGGTAACTTACAATATATGGAAGTGATTATACAAATATTAGGCTGATGAGTGGTCATGTGGTAGCTTGATCAAAGGCAAGCTAGTTCAGAGAGTTATTTTCTGAGTTGTCTTCCAGGCAGCGCTGCCACTGTTGACTTAAACTTCTACTCAACTGTACAAAACTATCTTTGACAGGTTCAAAAAGCACAAGCTCTTATTTGCCGTGAGGTAACGTCATCTAAGAAAAGAGAGAGTCGTTCGTACCATGAAAAAAAAAGGCGTCGCCTAAGCAGAGATTCGAACCAGGAATCCCTAGGCCAAAGTCCGATCACATACCCACTACACTACAGCCCGTTCTGTGAAAGCGGGAGATATTGCATTTAAATTGTGATTGCTAGGTAACGGTAAACAAACTAATAGATCGCATTTCTTGATTTCGCTGACAAACGGACAGTTTTACCCGTTCACTGAGCAAACTTTGTGGAAATTTAGCACCACTTTCCCATCTAAAATATTGTTTTAATAATCCTAAATTGTTAGATTTAGGACTTAGATAGGACATCTCCTGCCAAGATGGTCCGTTTCTTTTGTTGTTACGTCACAGGGTGTAAATAGCTCAGCTATGGGGCCTAGGCTATTTGCACCCGGGGTGCAAATAGACACTCCGTAAAATTTTACCCATTTCACCTGTAGTAAATCCCAATGGCAAAATGCATTGGAAATTGCTACCTTTGACCTTGAAAAAACGTATGTTCCACTAAATATAAATGGGTAGATTTTTAATATGTGATGCAGGAGGGTTTAAAGGGATAATCCGGAGTGAAATGCACTTTAGATCAATTTTTCGGACTATTGGGAGTACATACGTTGAGTTGACACCAAAATCATGTCATTCTGATGTATTTTGAGAAAGTTCGAGTGCACCGTTTTTAGCCAAAACTCGTTAGCCTGGAAGTGACCGGGGCAAGTCCTTTCGCCGCTACAAAACGCTATTTTTATACCTCTTCTACTGTTCCAACCAACACTACACTTACGTGGTAGTGAGTAGAGGGTCCCTAAAGCCAAACCGAAGTATCCCCACGTCTTTATGTGGTCGGATAGAGAGTCCAGAATGAATTTAATCGAGTCAGTACCTTTCCGGAAATGCGTTAACAACATTTTAATAACATTTCCGGAAAGGTACGGACTCGATTAAATTCATTCTGGACTCTCTATCCGACCACATAAAGACGTGGGGATACTTCGGTTTGGCTTTAGGGACCCTCTACTCACTACCACGTAAGTGTAGTGTTGGTTGGAACAGTAGAAGAGGTATACAAATAGCGTTTTGTAGCGGCGAAAGGACTTGCCCCGGTCACTTCCAGGCTAACGAGTTTTGGCTAAAAACGGTGAACTCGAACATTCTCAAAATACATCCGAATGACATGATTTTGGTGTCAACTCAACGTATGTACTCCCAATAGTCCGAAAAATTTATCTAAAGTGCATTTCACTCCGGATTATCCCTTTAAGGATCAATAACAAGTATGAAACATTACTATTGCAATTAGTTTCATTTTTGGCCCTTTTTTGAGCTAGATTGACTGGCCTATTTGCAACGACGATTTCTTCCTATATTCTGCACAAGTGTTACAACCAGGGGGTCAGGATTTGACTGATTAGCTTCGCTGATTAGCAAGGCACTTCCTCGTCGCCATTTTCCAGAAATACATCATGTCCGGTGCCGTTTTCCCAAAGTTTTCCTCATGCTGATTGGTGGCTGTTCCACTCTCAGCTCATGCACGAGCTTAGTGTGGGCACGAGCTCTCCTTCTGTACCTTACGTCAATCAGTAACCTGGCACTTAATTGGCTAAGTAAAACGGCACCGGAAACAAGCCCCTTGAAACGCCATGTTGAAGCCTGAAAAAATCGTTCAATTTTGGCAATTTTCACTAGCCTAGCATTCCCATTGAAATGAATGGGGGCGGGACTTGTTCACTTTCTCCAGTTCTTATAATACCTCCATGGTTACAACAATATTGTGAATGCTTACTCGAGGAAAGTCAAAGTAGCCTATGCAGTCAGTCAGGTAAATTGCTTCAATTCACACTAAGCTATTCACGCAGAGCATCTTGTCCCATTTGTATTTTGTTTTACGGAAAACTGTTACGGAAATATGTGAAAACACCTGGAAAATGTTTTAGACATGGACATATGTGTGAAGCCGACATTCATCGCAGATTTCGAGGAAGGAAAGCTCTTCGAATTCTGAAATGTTTGATAAGCAAGTGAATAATCATGCATGGAACTAAATATAGGCACTATCTCTATACGTTTCACTTTAGGCTACCCTATATTCTTGATATCCTCTGATAAGACTACAGTTTTAATTGCAGATATAGGCTGTTGCATAGTTTGGTACTATTGACGCATGTTGCATGGCCAATTATCTAGAAACATGCCTATTTCGAAGTGCTATTTTTAATAGCCCACATTTCACAATATGCTGTGCAAATAAAGGCCTTGATTCATGATCAACTAATGCTGTTGCGCTGCATTGCCTCTATGTGTCGCCAACTGACGATACACACTGGAAATGTGCGTACGCCACGCATGAAGCTTGTGTAACCCAATGAATGGACTTGCTCCGCCAGATCAGGCCATCTGTAAGTTTACGCATGCAGAGACTGATGCGGTTTAGAAGGGGAGATTGTAACCCAATGAATTGACCCTTGCCATTATGATGCGCAAAACAAACCAGAGGGCGCACGAGAACATCTAAATGTAAACAACTGGAAACCGTCAATCAGCATAATTGAAGAAAACTCTACGTCTGATGATACACAGCGAGAGAAGCTCAAGAAGAATTTAAAACACGAACACTTTGAGCCTTGGATAAATTGATACAACACTTCGAGACTTGGATATTTTAATGAAAACACGATAGCCTATTTGGACACTTCCACTCGACCATTGAAAACATAAAGATCATCTTCGGTGAGTTGCAAGTCACAACTGAATGCAAACAGATTGTGTAGGCCTATCCTAATAAGAGCCAATTATTTAGTGCACCTTAATTTGCCCTAAAACAGACCACCACCATTAAAGAAGAAGGAAGAAAGAAGACTTTCCCATTACAAAGACTTTCCCCGTTACATTTGTAGCTACTGGAATCCTGGTGAGCGAACCAAACACTTAAGATAAGCTACCATAAACATTTAAAACCAGTCAGGACACCCGATCTGTAGATCGACTTTAAAGTTCGTTTGATATATAACTTGTAGACAATTTAATTATTTAATGTGTTTGTTAAAAGAATTGTAAGCTCCGTTTTTTTTGTTAGCCGTTGACTCAGGCTACATGGCGTCCACGGAAGCCATAGCAACCAAGCTAAACGTAAACAGATTTATTAGCCTACTCCTACGGCAATATGCCGCTGTTGTTATTCAAACTCAAGTTAGTTATAGTATATATGTTATTGTTATGACAGAGATTGAAATTAATAAGAGTTCTGTACAATTTTGTGCAGACTGGTTTTTTGTTGATCAAACCCCGTTGCTTCACCTTGGAACCTTGGATTTCCCGTCTGGATTTCTCCCCCGTCGTCTTGGATTCGGATTCATCATCATCTACATCAACTTGCCCTTTGTGTTGGACTGCCTGTCACATATCACCATCCCCTTACTACCCTTGTGATTGTGGTAGGATCTGGACATTACACCTTGCACAAGTTGGATTGAATATTTCCCCCTTTCATTTCTTTTGATTATTATTTTTGAGTGCACTCATATTTTATTTTGTTTGGTTTTCATTTAGTTTAAATGATAATCTATAATAATATTTAGTATTAAATAGAATATAAATAGAATAAATATATAGAAACAAATAGAATAAATATAAAATAGTATATGGATATATACAGATAATAAATAGAATATTATAACAGAATATATTAGCAAAATAGACACAACCTAATACTTTTAATATTGATATTGAGATAACTGTTGAACTGAATTGAATGACATTGAACTGTGAAAATAAATTATATATTTTTATTATAACCTTAACCACGAGTGTGTGTGTTGTCTTTTGGGGTGAGTACTAGAATTTGGTCTAGAGAAAACCTATACCAATCTTCACTGAACTTAGATATTAGATTAGACTGTCCCTGTATAAGTATAGGCCATTACCCTGTCGTACAGGTTACACTTGCGTGGAGGACCGCACATTCTCACGTTCAAGTCAGTCTTTGTACATCCGGACGTGAGCGTGAGAGTTAGCGTACGCAGCATTTTTGTGCGTACGCAAGCTTTGTACATGAGGCCCCAGGTGTACTGACTGGTGTGGGTGACTCACTTTGTAGGCAAAGTTCCATGCCACTTTAGGTGGTTAACAGGGCTGGGTACATGAACAACATGATAGTACAAAGACCATCTGGTACTCTGACCACTGACGGATTGGTGCTTTGTACCAATACTCTGGTACATTCACATAAAATGTAATCTGGGGCCTCATTTATAAAGATCTGCGTAGATTCCACCCTAAAACATTGCGTACGCACAAACCTTGCAATTTGCGTACGCACAAAAATATTCTGATTTATAAAACCGTGCGGCGCACAAGTTTACGCAGGCGGCTGTTTATAAATACCAACCTGAGTTGAATTGTGCGTGCGTGCACGAGCACCACACTCCTCCCATTGTCGTCCCACAATATCCCATAAAAGGTTCATGCAAAACGATTCATGAATATTCTAGCATTTATACCGATCATTTTATTGGCATTTCATATGGCATTTTATCGTTGACATGATAGAGACGTCACATCAATCTGAAGAAGGAAGTGAAAGTTGTCCGACAGCGATATCACATTTGACAAGTGTAGACTACCGTGAAATACCTATAGGCTACCGAGTGATATAATTCTGTATTAAAATAACTTAATAACGGTATCCTACGTTTTGCCATGTATTTTGGGCTCACCATTTCAGTGCACCATAGCCTAAGGTGCAAAGTATTAATATTTGTAGGCTACTGAAACAAATACGCTTATAATAATGCGTGGACATTATTTTATGTCAGATGGGTTTCTGGTTGTCTCGGAATACCTTGCAGTCTAATAATCTGTGGCCCAAATGAGAGAAAAGACGTAAGGTTAGTGTAGTGATGCTTGCACGGTATGCGTTAATAGAATACAAATTGTAAGAGACTTAGGGAAAATGTTGTATGGCCTATAGACGCTTATATTTGGTTCACGAAAGCAAGATCTACACATCCGTGGGTGTCAATGTCAGCCGAAGTCAACAGAAAGTCATTTGCATTAATTCGAATGAATTTCGCATTAGGGTACACTATGAACTTTATATTTTCATCGGGGTTTGTTATGTTTGCCTGTTTGTCAGCAAGATAACTCAAAAAGTTATGGATGGAATTTTCAGGAAAGGTCTGAAATGACCCAAGGAAGAAACGATTATATTTTGTGAGTGATCCGACTCACCGTCTGATCTTTTCACGCATAGATTTTCTTTATAAATCCTGACGTTGACGGTGAAAGGTGCGTACGCACATTTCAGCCCCGTTCACGCAACTTTTTTGTGCGGAGCAGTCTTTATAAATGAGGCCCCTGGTCACTAATTGTTAGGTTTGTTACAAATGTTTTTACACACCGGGAAATTGCTACAGTATTAGGGGTGGCACGGTTTTTGAAAAATGCTCCGAACCGTGCGGTTCGCATGTCACGGTTCGGAGTGTGTGTTCGTCGTACGGTCCTACGGTTCAGGCTAGTTATGGCATGCGCAATTGATTCCCATATGTGACGACGTGTTTCCCTTACGTGCGAGAGTAGGAGTATGGCGTTTTGAGTGCTGCGCGCAAGGTTTTAGAAATGGCAAGTGCAAGAGATCATCCCTAGCGTGGTCAAACTGATGCACCTGTGACCTGACCCTGCTCGGGTGGAAGCATGTTCTTCCGCAACTGTAGACTATGCGTGCAACTTTACCAAACAGTAGAAGTAAACTCATTCTCCTTGGCCCGCTCTCGTGCGCGTTCAATGGACACCCGCCCTCGACATGCACAGTAATCCAAATAGAACATTCACAATCGTGAACGCAATGTTATGTTGCTAAAATAACGACTAGTCTTCACTTCATGGATGCAGCAAAGCACTTGTTTATTTTCTCCAAAACCTCACACAATTAGCGCGCACCTACGGTGGCCTTACAGTGTCAAAAGTGCAACGTAAACAGGCATCCTAAGTAATAGAATTAGAACTGTAAAAGTATGTATGTATACTGTATTACATGAACACAACACGCAATGACGCACAGAAGACGATTAGCTAAATTACTGTTAAAAACGGTTAGCATCATTAGAAGGCTATTGCATTCAAGTTGACTGACCATCTCAATACCAATGTTTTCAACTCCAAGGCTTAAAAGGGCCTGTCCCAAGGAGAAAAAGTATTAGCTTACCTTGAAACTAAAACACATGTGGGGAAACAGAACAGTCCAACCAGAGTATGATGAGCTTAGCCTGCTACTTTGTTTACAATATTGTGAGGCTTCAGCCAGACAGCTGAATTTAAGAGGTGGAGTTATAATGAATAGTAGGCTATATAATCTGCATAAAGTTTGCTGTTATGAATATCAGACATGTCAGTATATAGAATGTATAAATAATTACATAATGTGTGTGTGTTTCAAATAAAGACAAGCTTTACATCTTGTTAAAAAATCATTCACACTATATGAAAGGAGAGCGATGAAAAGGCGATGCAATGAAAAATATGGATGGACAACCTACATTTTATGCTGGTGCACCATCCCTGCCAAATAAATTAAAAGATTGTTGAAATCATCAATGTCTTCCCTCTTGCTTTATCAAAATCTCAACTGAAGCTTAAAGTTTCCTCAGACAATAATGTGCTCGATGTGAAGTCAAATTCAGTTTGTGCATTATTACATGATAACTATTCTCTAAATACTCTAGCCTAATTGTGGATGATTAAGCTATATGCTGAAATATGTTTCTGGAGTGTTAAAGAGTAAAAGAAAAAATAACAACAAGAACCGTACCGAACCGAAAACCGTGACCCTAAACCGTGATACGAACCGAACCGTGGATTTTGTGAACCGTGCCACCCCTATACAGTATACACTAAACATATTTTGTAGATTATTGTGAAAAACATAAAGGGTGGAATTCTCCCATGTGTGCAAGGGTCCTTAAGTTAAAAAAGTGTAACTACACGCTTTTCACTCTATGCGCCTTTCACTCTACGCAAATTCTTGCCTCTGCTTAACACTAGAAGCGCCGGGCCGTTCTGACCCACTTATACCTAGAAGCACCGCGCCCCAGTCATTTGACCGCTTTGACGACCTACTAGAAGCGCCGTGCTGGTGTGAACTACTTAAAGCGCGGTGAGGCGGTCAAATGACCGCTGAGTCCTTAGACTGGGACGCTGTCACTTACACATAATGATATCTAGATGGCGCTTCGTGCACGAATCAAATCGTTTGGTCATAGATTCAGTTTGCACTAAGCCATGTCTCATTCGTGTCAAACTGTGTTTATAGTCTGTGGTTGTTTCATTATGACATACAGAACGTTTGAGGTAGGCGTGAGGTGTTCATTTATTTGTGTTGTTTGAGGTAAAAACTCTGGAAGAGTTCTTGAACAAACCTTAAGCAAACTTGACTTTCAACTTTTTCGTAGTAGGCTATTTTTTATATATAGCCTATATATATAAAATCCTATTCTTCAGTGGTTCCGTGTTGGTGGAATGAGTTGCCCAGTGCTCTCCGTTCAAGCAACAGTTTTGGATCTTTTAAGAGGGGTCTTAAGGCATATTTGTTTAATATGCACTTAGTCTTTTGAGTGTTTGTTATGTGTTATGGTTTGTATAATAGTTTTGTTTTGTTATAATTTGTCCATTGTTAAAATGTTACATTTATTCTGCTATTGACCTTAAATTTAGCCATACCTTGCTATAGTTATTGTTATTATATAATTAACTGAGTGACTTATTTGATTGCTTTTGTCATTTCATTGTTTTATTTCTCATTAGATTAGTGCTTAAATGATTGTTGTATTGATAATATTGCTATTCTCCCTTTTTTGTAATTGTTCACTGTTATTTAATTTGTATTGCTATTTTATTTGTATGTCGCTTTGGACAAAGGCGTCTGCTAAATAACCATAACCATAACCATAACCATAACCATATATTTTGTTTTTTAATAAATATGAATATTAGTTTTTAATATTTTGGAGATTGTTATAGGCTAAAGATGATTAAATCAATGTCACACACTGTAGTTTGAGTGCAGTTAATCTACGAATAGGCTATAACATTCAGTTATCGGCTGAAAATAATCATGTCGTTGCACCTAGCCATAAATGTAGGCTACCGTCAGAAGGATCCAAAAAAGTGCTGAAACGTTGACCATTGTGATTCAAAATTGACTTGCCTATTGCTGTGACAGATAACAGTTTTGTTTTGGAGTCGTGGGAGAGAGAAGTAGCGGGCTTCTGCGATGTTTTCCGAGGGAAGAGTGCTTTGGAAGGCTAATAATAAGGTTAATAATTCCTCCCAATAATATCAAGCTTTACACATGCAGTTTAATAAAAACAACTATCTAATCGTAAATTGTTTTTGAACGACAGTTGTAACTGGCAGCTTTAGACCTTTAGACACTCCTTTTAGGGGAGTCTAACAACAAAGTCTACCTCCCTGCCCCCACTGAAGTTTCGCTTGCCGTGAATGTTTTGGCCAAAACTTCGAATTTCAGCTGAAAATATTTTTTACACACGTAGGCTGTGTAAAAATCTTGTAGGGATCTTAGGGTCTAGCTACCTCGGAGGGGGGGAGATAGAGAGAGCAGCTATGCTGAGCAGGCATAGGTGCGAGAATTAAAAATGTCTGCTGAAAAAAAAGATATAGGCCTATTGTTTCTACAATGTACGCTACTTCTATGTGATTTCGTGATTCGAGATTGAAACACACATTTTCACATCTTGAGGAGGCAGAGCTGTAGCCCACTGGTTAGAGCTTCAGCCGCTACACCCAAGAGTTGCTGGTTCGATCCCCGACCTGTGTATGACTGAAGTCCTTTTGAGCAAGGCATCAATAAAGTATATTCTATTCTATTATTTTCTATTCACACAACTACACGCATGCTGGCGAATTCGAACATTCTGAAACGCGCATATGCGATGAAACATGATTGCGCATTCTTCCACGAGTTGCATGTAAACAACAAACCAGCCTATATGCAGGGGGCAGAGAGAGGGGGTGGGGTGGGGAGGCAGTCTATGCCGCAGTGATGTCTGTAGCCTAAGATCATGTCCACACGTAGCAAAACGACCCCCCCCCCCCCCCCCCCGTGAACTGGTTAGACGTGTATGGGGGAGGGGAAATGATCGGTTGATAATGGCTTTAGTTGCCACTTCATGTCTACAGAACATGCAACTGAGTCCTGTGTAGCCTATCGTAGCAACGAGCACAATAGGCTACTGATGTGGTGTATCCAGTGGGAATTGTTTATAGGCTATCGTTTATTTTTCGCGTGTGTCTCTATGATATAATTATTTTTAGATGCAAAAAGTCTAACTGGCTTAGCCAAAGTTTGTCAGATGGCGGCTCAATTTGGATTAGAAAATGATTGGCGGCGAAATAATTTTTCGTTAATGGTAAACAGTATTGTGATTCATCCGTTTATTTCAGATAGTTTGTTATTAAAAACCATTAACAAAAACGAATTGTTCGTCGACGTTGAAAAACGGTCAGTGAATTTCGTCAATATGAGCTACAATATATCGCTCCTGCCGAGTTGTGAACCCGCATCTTCGGCGTTGCAGTCAGGGGTGTTAACGCTGCGCCACTTGACAATACTTACAACTCTGGAAAGGTGTTTGACATTACGTAACTCAATCAGTCCAGCAAATATGTAAGAAAATGCTTATACATTAGTCTGAGCTTTAAAAGATAGCCTACAAATAGAAGATAAGATATACAACTATGAATGTACGTAGGCATACGCGCCCTACGTACATAAATAGGCTACAGCGAATTTCAGCTGAAAATATTTTTTACACCTCTTAGAACAACGTTGCAACGTTTTCAAAACAAACTCGCATTTTACCACTGTAAATCGCCTCCATAGACTATGCCATGTAAATGAAAAATAGTTATTAAAATAAATCACATATATAATACATATTGCACATATATAAACTATATGTTTTATATTATTCTCATGCCCGACTGACAGGAAGCCCTTGCGACATCTGCTGTGAGAAAAGAGAATAGCAGCCTGGACAAACATGGCCGAACGCGAGACAACATAGTGTTGTCACATAAGTGAGCGCAAAATAGCTCTAAACTAGCTTGTACCGGTGTGCTTTTGATCATGTAAAAATTCTGGGTGACAAAACACGCGTATTTAGGAAAAGTCGTGAACATAGGGTCCTGGAACTTAATCGAGTAAAAAGATTTTTTTTTTTTTGTAATCACAGTTCTAGTTATATCTAGGTCAAACCTACACGGCGCTTCTAATAATGCGCGTCAGCGGTCAAATGACCGGCGCTTGGCGCTTCTAGTGTTAAATCTGTCATTTACGCGTGATAGAGGGACTTACTCTTTTTGGGAGGAATGAGAGTCTACGATCCATGTTTTCATGTCAACCTTTTTTTTTTTTTTTTAAATAAATCACGCCTCTTTCATAAGGCGTGCTTCTGCCTTGCTTCTGAACTTGCGCACTGTGTTTTTGTGACCGGAGACTGGAATGGGATAATGCACGTAACACACAAGCTCGTAAACAAAAAGCTTACGCACATTTACAATTCGCCCAATGTTATTAACCACCACTTGCAATAGATTAATTATGATCTTATACCACTGCTTGGTGAAATTTCCTATTGTGATGCGCATGCATTATTTTTCTATATACCGCACGGCTATGAAGTAGTTCCCTTCTTTTGGTCTTATTACACTTCAATTCGCCAATGTGAATGTAACGGTAGAAACAGCACTGATGTATCTAAGACAGCTGCAATATAAACGAAAATGATAGTAGCAGTGGCATAAGCGCCTGCGGCGTCGGGTCTTTATTACCACTTCGAACGTGCATTATTTTCCTAGAAACGCACAGCGCGTCGTTGATTATCCCTCACTTCATGCATATTTGTTGCATTTTAGGCAAGTTAAAACTATCATTTATTAGTTAAAACTCTGTATACCATTTATTCACCACCACAACTCGGTGTAAACTTCCTAGTTTCTCGTAGGCCGAAGCAAGACCCCTCCACTGGTGCATCAGGGTCCTGTTCGCCCTGTTGGGACTCATTTTATTGACTGGCTTCCTATACATTATCCCTCACTTATTAATGTGTGTACCTGGTTCCTTCCATTGTGAAATCAGGTCTGTTGCCTATGGATGCATCACTCCTCATAGACACACTGGACATGGGGGAGACTGGTCTCTCTATGAGGGTCCTGGGACAATCAGGCATGTTTTAACATTACATATTGTTTTTGAAAGCAAACAATCAGTATACCAAAGCAATAGAAAGGGAAATAGCTAAATGTAATACAAGCAATAAAAACAGAAAATTTATTACAAATATGATTAATATGATGTATTATTATTGTGTGTACCTGGTTCCTTCTATTGTGAAATCAGGTCTGTTGCCTATGGATGCATCACTCCCCAAAGACGCACTGGGGCAGACTGGTCTCTGTATGAGGGTCCTAGGACAATCAGGTATGTTTGAACATTACAAAAAGTGCAATTGTTACAAGTAACAAAGTTACAAAAATAAAATGTGATACATTTCAAAGACCATCGTATTTTATTCTTATATTTCTCCTCTGAAATTCAATGGTATGCTCCTGGATATCTGGCTCTTCATAGATTTCACACTGGTAACAGGAAAAGTTGTGTTTTCTGTATATTCCTATGACCACCAAACACAGGAATGTTGAAATACTAATGGATGGATGAGACTGCAACACGATAAAACCAATGGATAAAACAGACAACTTCAGAATGCGTAAATAAGGCCAATGCAGGTCTAACCTTGTGAGCGCGCGAATCCAATCGCTATGACCTTGCGCCAAATGTTTTTATTGGTTTATTAAGTACAAACAGGCGAGTTTGAGTGTGAGGAAAAATATTTTCTATTTCACACAATAAGATCTTGGAATGAGATGACTAACTGTAGTAGATGTAGATAGTACATCCAAAACTCCCTCTGAAGAAGCTTTCTGTCTGTATCTCCTCCTTTTACGGGGTCTATGTACGTGTTCTATACCAGTGCAACAATTTTGGACCGATGTGCGTTTGGACGCCGGATCAGGTCCACTATTCAGATCCGTGCCGGATGTCGTGGTAGGTGTGTTTTGCTATCTGGGATGGACCTGGACGAGTGCAAGTTCATATCTGCCGCAGATCCGTCAAACGGATCCAAAACAATTTTGGACCGATGTGCTTTGGACGCCAGATCAGGTCCATTATGCAGATCCGTGCCGAATGTTGTGGTAGATGTGGCCCAGTTCCGTCCCAGTGTAGTTTTGCTATCTGGGCTGTGTGCAGGATAGAAATTCAACTGAATTTGCATTTAATCAGGTTGTTTTAATTAACATTATGCTGACAGATGGGTTTTTTCCAACTACATTAAGGTCTCTGTTATATACTAACTTGCCAAATACAAAATTTCCAGTTTATTCCAATTAATTCCCATTTATTCCCGTTAATTCCCGTTAATTCCCATATATTCCCGTTAATTCCCATGGAAAGTTTCCAACCTTGAAAATTCCCGGAATTTTGCAACCCTACGCGTGATAGAGGGACTTACTCTTTTTGGTAGGAATGAGAAAGTCTACGTTCCATGTTTTCATGTCAACCTAAATTAAGGAGGTGGTGGATCAGTCTGGTTCTTTTTTTTATTATTTTTTTTAAATAAATCACGCCTCTTTCATAAGGCTGCCTTGCTTTCGAACTTGCGCACTGTGTTTTTGTGACCGGAGACTGGAATGGGATAATGCACGTAACACACAAGCTCGTAAACAAAAAGCTTACGCACATTTACAATTCGCCCAATGTTATTAACCACCACTTGCAATAGATTAATTATGATCTTATACCACTGCTTGGTGAAATTTCCTATTGTGATGCGCATGCATTATTTTTCTATATACCGCACGGCTATGAAGTAGTTCCCTTCTTTTGGTCTTATTACACTTCAATTCGCCAATGTGAATGTAACGGTAGAAACAGCACTGATGTATCTAAGACAGCTGCAATATAAACGAAAATGATAGTAGCAGTGGCATAAGCGCCTGCGGCGTCGGGTCTTTATTACCACTTCGAACGTGCATTATTTTCCTAGAAACGCACAGCGCGTCGTTGATTATCCCTCACTTCATGCATATTTGTTGCATTTTAGGCAAGTTAAAACTATCATTTATTAGTTAAAACTCTGTATACCATTTATTCACCACCACAACTCGGTGTAAACTTCCTAGTTTCTCGTAGGCCGAAGCAAGACCCCTCCACTGGTGCATCAGGGTCCTGTTCGCCCTGTTGGGACTCATTTTATTGACTGGCTTCCTATACATTATCCCTCACTTATTAATGTGTGTACCTGGTTCCTTCCATTGTGAAATCAGGTCTGTTGCCTATGGATGCATCACTCCTCATAGACACACTGGACATGGGGGAGACTGGTCTCTCTATGAGGGTCCTGGGACAATCAGGCATGTTTTAACATTACATATTGTTTTTGAAAGCAAACAATCAGTATACCAAAGCAATAGAAAGGGAAATAGCTAAATGTAATACAAGCAATAAAAACAGAAAATTTATTACAAATATGATTAATATGATGTATTATTATTGTGTGTACCTGGTTCCTTCTATTGTGAAATCAGGTCTGTTGCCTATGGATGCATCACTCCCCAAAGACGCACTGGGGCAGACTGGTCTCTGTATGAGGGTCCTAGGACAATCAGGTATGTTTGAACATTACAAAAAGTGCAATTGTTACAAGTAACAAAGTTACAAAAATAAAATGTGATACATTTCAAAGACCATCGTATTTTATTCTTATATTTCTCCTCTGAAATTCAATGGTATGCTCCTGGATATCTGGCTCTTCATAGATTTCACACTGGTAACAGGAAAAGTTGTGTTTTCTGTATATTCCTATGACCACCAAACACAGGAATGTTGAAATACTAATGGATGGATGAGACTGCAACACGATAAAACCAATGGATAAAACAGACAACTTCAGAATGCGTAAATAAGGCCAATGCAGGTCTAACCTTGTGAGCGCGCGAATCCAATCGCTATGACCTTGCGCCAAATGTTTTTATTGGTTTATTAAGTTTGAGTGTGAGGAAAAATATTTTCCATTTCACACAATAAGATCTTGGAATGAGATGACTAACTGTAGTAGATGTAGATAGTACATCCAAAACTCCCTCTGAAGAAGCTTTCTGTCTGTATCTCCTCCTTTTACGGGGTCTATGTACGTGTTCTATACCAGTGCATAAGGTCTTCTAGAGTGTGTCTTTTCTTTTTGTGCAATGAAGTGTCTTGCTACCAGTGAAGTTATGTCACACTTCCTTTATTCTCCACAATCCCTTCTTTTTAAAAACACAAATTTGTCCTGTCTTATGCAAAACTTTCTTTTTTATTCCCTACCCTAAACATGGGAGAAAGCACCATTAAGATCAATAGGTTTTGCATAGAATAACCACAGGTGGCACTAAACTCACTGAAATTGAAAAGGATATCCAGAACATACTGATCTAATTTTGCCCATGTTCAGGGTGGGAAATAAAAAAGAATGATTTGCATAAGACAGGTCAAACTGGTGGTTTTAAATAGAAGGGACCATGGTGAATAAAGAAAAAAATATTTTTAAAAATCTTTGTACATTTCCACAAATTGATAGGGTGCTCTGAAAATGAGATCCAAAATTATTTTTCAGACTAGCGAGGTCTGCTGTTCAGACCCTGAAGCATTTTTTCTCTTCATTGCTTTTTGTGAGTGTTTCTACTTATCTCAATGAGCAAAATAAATAAGAGCCTGTGTTGAGTACAAATAATTTGGCCCAGCCAAAAACTCCAATAACATTTTTATCAATAATTTTTTTTATCAACTTTGACGGACAGCGATGACCATGCAGGATCATCCAGACCAAATGTGACCATTTTGCTACTGTACATACTATTCCTATTGATGTACCAGCATGCCCCGTACAACTGGCTGTATATTGGAAAGTGTTGACCTTACATACAAGTAATTTTACAGTGTGTCTCCTGGGTAACAGAGGTAGGCTACACCTGATATTTTTTTTCCAGAATATTTTGAGACCTAAGTGCATAGGCCCTGGTTGAATTGATGTGGAATGACCCAGTTGTGAGCCTACCTCTCTGGCATCTTTGGTTCTGGTGCCTGAGCTCCACACAGATGAGG